>NC_048592.1:9200000-9325000 GCF_013265735.2 Oncorhynchus mykiss
TCATCTGTTTCCCGCTGGTTCTCCTGGCGGGACGTCTCCTCGTGGTCACCGGACAAGCCAACGAGCCCAACCAACCAGAAGCCCTGCCGTCCGCCACACAGACACCAGTAGTCTCTGGTAAAGAGAGCCTGGCGAGGCTCAACGCCAATGACTCCGCTCCTCGTCACATGCGGCCTTTACCGCCGATGTGCTTGGGGCCTACCGAGATCAGAGACACATTTAAGTACATCAACACTGTGGTGTCGTGTCTCGTGTTCATCGTCGGTATCATCGGGAACTTCACGCTCCTAAGAATCATCTACAAGAACAAGGGCATGCGCAATGGTCCCAATATTCTCATCGCCAGCCTGGCGCTGGGAGACCTGCTGCACATTGTGATCGATATTCCCATCAATGTGTACAAGGTGAGAGCAATCAAGCACACGCCAACATAAGATACACACGCGCATGCACCATGCGCACACACGCACGTCCACACAGTGGTCAAGTGGTACAGGGTGAGACACAGGCTGTACTGTAATATTGGGTTCAAAATGTTTTCTCTGTCCACGTACGTCTTACCCGGTCGTACAATCGCATACGAATTGGATGATGTAACTTTATCATACACCTCTGAAGGATGTGTAGTATTACACGTCTTTATCTGAGACCAAGTTGCTCGTTGCGCTATAACAACAAAGGAGAATTATTGATGTTGGTGGTTAGGGGAAATAATGAGAAAATGTAGCAGGTTAGGTGAATTGGGTGTAGTTTAGAGTAAGGGTTAAAGGAAGAGTTAGCTAAAATGCTACAGTTGTCCCCGATGCGACTCGAACATGCAACCTTTGGATTGCTAGACTGTCGTGGCTTTACGCCCACCCATCCTCCCCGACCAACCTCCTACTTTTGTTTCTGTCTCAAGTAACTACATCGTTAGTAGGTGTCATACACTGAGTGCACAAAACATTAAGGACACCTGCTCTTTCCGTGACATAGCTTTCACCTGGTCTGTCTATGATCCCTTATTGGTGTCACTTGTTAAATTCACTTCAGTCAGTGTAGATGAAGGGGAGGAGACGGGTTAAAGAAGGATTTTTAAGCCTGGAGACAATTGAAACATGGATTGTGTATGTGTGCCATTCAGAGGGTGAACGGGCAAGACAAAAGATTGAAGTGCCTTTGAACAGGTTTTGGTAGTAGGTGCCCCTTTTTCCTCCAAACATAACGATGGTCATCATGGCCAAACAGTTCTACTTTTGCTTCATCAGACCTGAGGACATTTCTCCAAAAAGTACGATCTTTGTCCCCATGTGCAGTTGCAAACCGTAGTCTGGCTTTTTTTATTGCGGTTTTGGAGCAGTGACTTCTTCCTTGCTGAGCGGCCTTTCAGGTTATGTCGAGATAGGACTCGTTTTACTGTAGATATAACTGTAGATATAATTACTTTTGTACCTGCTTCCTCCACAAGGACCTTTGCTGTTGTTCTGGGATTGATTTGCACTTTTCACACCAAAGTACGTTCATCTCTAGGAGACAGAACGTGTCTCCTTTCTGAGCGGTATGACGACTGTGTGGTCCCATGTGTTTATACTTGAGTACTATTGTTTGTACACATGAATGTGGATCCTTCAGACATTTGGAAATTGCTCCCAAGGATTAACCAGACTTGTGGAGGTCTACAATTTCTTTCTCAGGTCTTGGCTGATTTCATTTGATTTTCCCATGATGTCTAGCAAAGAGGCACTGAGTTTGAAGGTAGGCATTGAAATACATCCACAGGTACACCTCCAATTGACCCAAATGATGTGAATTAGCCTATCAGAAGCTTCTAAAGCCATGACACAATTTTCTGGAATTTTCCAAGCTGTTTAAAGGCACAGTCAACTTAGTGTATGTAAACTTCTGACCCACTGCAACGGTGCTGGGTTTTCACGCTCAATAGTGTCCCGTGTGTATCAAGAATGGTCCACCCCCCCATGGACATAAAACCAACATGACTCAACTGTGGGAGGCATTGGAGTCAACATGGGCCAGCATCCCTGTGGAACGCTTTCAACACCTTGTAGAGTGACCCACTGGAATTGTGATACAATGAATTATAAGTGAAATATAATTCAATTGTTGGAAAAAATACTTGTGTCATGCACAAAGTAGATGTCCTTACCGACTTGCCAAAACTATAGTTTGTTAACAAGAAATTCTCATTCATTTATATGCAAATGATAGTCTTATACTCAGCTGGCCCCTCCCCGGATGTTGTGTTAAACGCTCTACAACAAAGCTTTCTTAGTGTCCAACAAGCTTTCTCTATCCTTAACCTTGTTCTGAACACCTCCAAAACAAAGGTCATGTGGTTTGGTAAGAAGAATGCCCCTCTCCCCACAGGTGTTATTACCTCTGAGGGTTTAGAGCTTGAGGTAGTCACCTCATACAAGTACTTGGGAGTATGGCTAGATGGTACACTTTCCTTCTCTCAGCACATATCAAAGCTGCAGGCTAAAGTCAAATCTAGACTTGGTTTCCTCTATCATAATCGCTCCTCTTTCAGCCCAGCTGCCAAACTAACCCTGATTCAGATGACCATCCTACCCATGCTAGATTACAGAGACATAATTTATAGATCAGCAGGTAAGGGTGCTCTCGAGCGGCTCGATGTTCTTTACCATTCGGCCATCAGATTTGCATTCAATGCTCCTTATAGGACACATCATTACACTCTGTACTCTGTAAACTGGTCATCTCTGTATACTCGTTGCAAGACCCATTGGTTGATGTTTATTTATAAAACCCTCTTAGGCCTCACTTCCCCATATCTGAGATATCTACTGCAGCCCACATCCTCCACATACAACACCCGTTCTGCCAGTCACATTCCGTTAAAGGTCCCCAAAGCAAACACATCCCTGGGTTGCTCCTCTTTTCAGTTCGCTGCAGGTAGCGACTGGAACGAGCTGCAACACTCCAACTGGACAGTTTTACCTCAATCTCTTAATTCAAAGATTCAATCATGGACACTCTTACTGATAGTTGTGGCTGCTTTGTGTGATGTGTTGTTGTCTCTACCTTCTTGCCCTTTGTGCTGTTGTCTGTGCCCAATAATGTTTGTACCATGTTTTGTGCTGCTACCATGTTGTGTTGCTACCATGTTGTTGTGATGTTGTGTTGCTACCATGTTGTTGTGTTGCTACCATGCTGTTTTGTCATGTGTTGCTGCCTTGCTATGTTGTTGTCTACGGTCTCTCTTTATGTAGTGTTGTGTGTTTTACATTTTTTTATCTAAATTTTATTTTTAATCCCAGCCCCTGTCCCCGCAGGAGGCCTTTTGCCTTCAAGGAGGAAAGCATTGTAAATAAGAATGTGTTCTTAACTGACTTGCATAGCTACATAAAATAAATAAAAATGTTGGAAGCACAGAATTGTCAAGAAAGTAATTGTATACTGAAGCATTAATGATGTCCACATACTTTTGGCCATGCAGTGTAGGTCTGTATCACAGTAGCTATAGGTCACTGTATCACAGTAGCTATAGGTCTCTGTATCACAGTAACTATAGGTCTCTGTATCACAGTAGCTAAGTCTCTGTATCACAGTAGCTAAGTCTCTGTATCACAGTAGCTAAGTCACTGTATCACAGTAGCTAAGTCTCTGTATCACAGTAGCTATAGGTCTCTGTACCACAGTAGCTAGGTCACTGTATCACAGTAGCTAAGTCTCTGTATCACAGTAGCTAAGTCTCTGTATCACAGTAGCTAAGTCTCTGTATCACAGTAGCTAAGTCTCTGTATCACAGTAGCTAAGTCTCTGTATCCCAGTAGCTAAGTCTCTGTATCACAGTAGCTAAGTCACTGTAGCTAAGTCTCTGTATCACAATAGCTATAGGTCTCTGTATCACAGTAGCTAGGTCACTGTATCACAGTAGCTAGGTCTCTGTATCACAGTAGCTATAGTAACTAGGTCTCTGTATCACAGTAGATATAGGTCTCTGTATCACAGTAACTAGGTCTCTGTATCACAGTAACTATAGGTCTCTGTAATCACAGTAGCTATAGGTCTCTGTATCACAGTAACTATAGGTCTCTGTATCACAGTAACTATAAGTCTCTGTATCACAGTAACTAGGTCTCTGTATCACAGTAACTATAAGTCTCTGTATCACAGTAACTAGGTCTCTGTATCACAGTAACTATAGGTCTCTGTATCACAGTAACTAGGTCTCTGTATCACAGTAACTATAGGTATCTGTATCACAGTAGCTAGGTCTCTGTATCACAATAACTATAGGTCTCTGTATGACAAGAGCTATAGGGCTCTGTATCACAGTAACTATAGGTCTCTGTATCACAGTAACTATAGGTCTCTGTATCACAGTAGCTAAGTCTCTGTATCACAGTAACTAGGTCTCTGTATCACAGTAGCTATAGGTCTCTGTCTCTCTCTATCCATAGATTAGAGCCTAATTTATTGATTTCAATGAACTGATTTTCCTTATATCAACTGTTGCTCAGTAAAATCGTAGAAAGTGTTGCACGTTGTGTTAATGTTTTGGTTCAGTATCTGTACATTTGGCTGTGGTAGGCCTGTGTGTGAGAGCGAGAGATACATTCCATGTCATCTCAGCAAGCCATGACACCCACAATCTCAGATTGTTCTGAAATCGTTTCTGTAGTTAGAAACGGATAAGTTGAGCATTCCTGAAACATATATTTTGTCGAAATATAATTTGATCTCTGAGATATTAAGCGAATTGATCGCACCAAAAATTTTATTTTATGAGATGTATAATATGGTGGTGGAAATACCACTTGTGGAATATTCCCATCAATATCTATGGCCAATTGGTTGGAACCCTAGCTACTAACTTATCTCTCTGTACAGGGGGAAAAAACATCACCCCCCCGCCCTACCTACAAGGTGTTGAAGGTGTTCCACAGATGTCCTTCAAGTGGTGGACCATTCCTAATACACAGGGGAAGCTGTTGAGCGTGAAAAGCACAAACCGTGTCGCCACCTACCAACTACCATACCCCCGTTCAAAGGCACTTAAATCTTTTGCCTTTCCCATTCACCCTCAAAGCTTCTTCTCTAGCCTGTCTCCTCCCCTTCATCTACACTGATTGAAGTGGATTGAACAAGTGATATCAATAAGGGATCGTAGCTTTCACCTGGATTCACCTGGTCAGTCTGTGTCATGGAAAGAGCAGGTGTTCCTAATGTTTTGTACACTCGTTGTTGGGTTAGGATTGGTGTGGGATGTGTGGGGTCCGTTGATGTCTTTTGACAATGTCTCATGTCTTACGCATTATAAATACATTTTTAAAAAATGGTTCAAATTGGATGTTTATTGAATAACATATGAATCTAAATTAAAATGGTCAATTTGGGTGCAATCGATTATCTTAATTTGCTCAGAGATCATGATGAATGTTGCAGGAATGCTAATCGTATCTGTTTCTAACAACGTGAACAGTTTCAAAACAATCTGAGATGGTGGGTGTCGAAGTCCTCTTTCTTGTTTTTTTTGAGGTGGAAGGACCCTGGATAGAGTACTACAGATATTTGGGTAATGGGAGGCCAAACTTTACATTATGAAATGCATACCAGGAGAATCTATCTGTGTGCTGTAGAGATCTGACCACCACATATGATTCCAATACAGTAGGGTGAGATTGACCCTCAATGCTGATCTAGGGTCAGTTTGGTGTTAACCTCCACATGTGATCACAACAGGCCTCATAAGCAGTTAGAGCTTCTTGTCTTTTACTCATGACTGGTAAATGCATCTAAACTTTCATTGTTTAAACAATATCATGAAGTAGATTCATAGCGTGAAATGCATAGTGCGAAATGTTGTGCTGATGCTTTATTTTAATGGGCCGCTAGCCTATTTACAAAATATTTACATAGAAATGACATGGTAATCATTAAATACCATATGGTTAATATAACTACATGACAGATCATTGGGAATAACCCTGATTTCTCTATCTTTACCCCTAGCTCCTAGCCGAGGATTGGCCGTTTGGTGTAGGTCTGTGTAAACTAGTGCCGTTTGTCCAGAAAGCTTCAGTGGGCATTACTGTGCTGAGCTTGTGTGCTCTGAGCATTGACAGGTATGCAAACACGCACACGCGCACACACAAACACACACACACACAGTTGCATTTATCGACTACCCAGAAATGGTTGCCCTAATGTTTCTCCCCCTCTGCTCCCACACCCAGGTACCGCGCGGTAGCGTCGTGGAACCGTATTAAGGGGATCGGTGTTCCCAAGTGGACGGCTATAGAGATCGCACTCATCTGGCTGCTGTCCATACTGCTGGCGGTCCCCGAGGCTATAGCCTTCGACATGCTCGCCATGGACTACAAGGGAGAGCACCTCCGCATCTGTCTGCTACACCCCATGCAGAAATCAGACTTTATGAGTGTGCGTAGACACACACACGAGTACACACACATACAGTACGCACACAAGCAAGAACCGCACGCACGCACATCGAGAGCATGCACACAAACAAGAGTGGTCTATAGGGAGTGTCCCTGGTCGGGGCCTGGTCTGGGAAAGCGGCAGTGTGCCGACTCTCCCCTTGTTTTTAAAAAATCAATCACTTGACTTTTGAGGCCCCCGTTTGTCTGGATAAGGAGGTTTGAGTGTGAGTGTGAGTGTGCGTGTGCGTGTGCGTGTGCGTGTGCGTGTGCGTGTGCGTGTGTGTGTGTGTGTGTGTGTGTGTGTGCGTGCGTCTCAGAGTGCCCAATAGATGATAGGTTGAGCTTTTGTAGTTGTCGTCCCAAAGAGGTTTTAGATGAAGTGATGTGTTACCAGAAGTGAACTACGTTACCCAGACCCTTTGGGGTTCCTCCTTCTCATGCTTCTTCACTTCCCTCATACTTCAGCATTAGGATTTGGCTCCCAACCAGAACCAGTCAGACTCAGATTTTCTCTACAGTCCGTGGCTCTTTCTAAAGGGGAATTTTGCATTGTGAACTGCAGTAGTCTTAAACAGAGTTTCCATTTATCCGGTGTGCCCTGTATTCATTGGTGTTTTCTCTGTGTGTCGCCCAGTTCTATAAGTCAGCTAAGGACTGGTGGCTGTTCAGTGTGTATTTCTGCCTCCCTCTGGCCGTCACCGCCGTCTTCTACACCCTGATGACTTGTGAGATGCTGAGGAAGAAGAACGGAGTCCAGATCACCCTGAGTGACCATCTCAAACAGGTAACCTCTCTCTTCACCCTTTATCTGCATCCTAAATCATTTAGATGGGCCTCTTTTACTTCTGACGGGCACTGGAGCCAGGTAGGTGGATTAGTTGGCTGATCGATTGATCTCTGTGTGTGTAGAGGCGGGAGGTGGCTAAGACAGTGTTCTGCCTGGTGCTGGTGTTTGCTCTATGCTGGCTGCCCCTCCATCTCAGCCGCATCCTCAAGCTCACCATCTATGACGAGAAGGACCCCAACCGCTGTGAACTGCTCAGGTGAGGAATATCTTTGTGCCCCACTCGCTCTACGCTGACCTTAATATTGTAAATAGGAGATGAAATAGCATGTTGGGTGTGTGTGTGTGTGTGTGTTTCTCCTAGTTTCTTCCTGGTGCTAGACTACATCGGGATCAACATGGCGTCTCTTAACTCCTGCATCAACCCCATCGCTCTCTACATGGTCAGCAAGCGTTTCAAGAGCTGCTTCAGGGTAAGACAGACACACACACACACACACACACACACACACACACACACACAGCATCTAAACAGCGTGCCAAAATAGGGTTAACGCCTGATGGGCTTGTATGTATGTACAAAGAGCTAATGTTCTCTATCTCTATCTCTAGTCATGCCTGTGTTGCTGGTGTCTGCCAGCGGAGATGTTGATTGATGAGAAGCAGTCCTGTATGAAGCTCAAAGTCACAGACCGGACCGACCAGAGCAACTCACGTGCTACTAACAAGTACACTTCAGCATGAGAGGGGCCCCGCACGCGCACTCAATGAAGTCTCGTATTAGTGCTCTAAAGGACTAATTGAAGATCAGTCATGTAACCTGATCCTGACCGAAACCATTATGAGACGGCCATAAGATGTGTCCTAAGAAGTGCCCTTACTCAGTAGATGTAGTTTTAAACCGCCAGGAGAAAATAAGTGCCCTAAAGGACTGATCCAGCGAAGTCTCCTCTGATTGGAGGAAGAAGTACTCAAATGTACTTAAACCCACAAGTGTTGCGGACAAGGGTCCCTCAAAGTTTTGGTTCAGAATAAACTGTCAAATCGCTAGAAATTAGTTTACTTTATGAAAATCTGTTCATTTAGGAAATCTGTTCTCAAGTATTCCCACAAATACATCTGAAAAAGAGTCTCAATGTAATTCAAGATGTGAAATTACAGGGGGGGGGGGGGGGTCTCTCTTTTTGGGCTTAGTTGTGGTCAGTTTGCAGTGTATAAATGATGTTCCAGACCCCTGACCATCCACTACGACAAAAACCGTCCCGCGGCTGAATCTAGTTGTCTACCCCTGGTCTAGAATGTTTAGCTGGGAGAGTGTTGATGGAGAAGAGGATCATTTGGGGAAAAAATGAGTGTAGGGATAGAGGTTCAATGCATACAATCAGATATTATTGATGATGAATGGCACAACATAGGGTTGTCATATTGTGGAGAAATGACACTGCCGGTTGTGACTCCCCCTGGTTATAACCTCTGTAGGAATGTTCATAAGGTACACGATATCAGGCAAACCCAAAGGGGCTGTGGCAGAGGCGTCATAGTGAAAATGCCTGAGGTTGAGACATAGGGAACGTTATATGAACATTGCAAGAAGGTTGAAATATTGTACTGTATGATATATTTGCGGCTTTTTTTAACATATCCTGTATACTACTCTGAATTCAAGGACTTAAGAATGAATTCACTTTCACGCCTTTGCTAAATTGCTTTTACACTATTTGATATTGCTAGGGTTTGACTTGGATAGTTTGCTATGGCATCTTTGAATGTTTGTCTTCATGTTCTGTATCGCTACTAGGATTGATCTGTTTCTCATTAAACTGCTGATCTGATTGGGTCTGACTTCGTGTGAGGCAATCGCAAATGGCAGCACTTTCCAAACATTCTCACAATAGGTTTATGGAAAAAACAGTTCCGAGTTTGTCTCATGTATGATTCTTTTAGTATTCTGTAGCTTTGTGGACTGCCATCCAATTGTAAAAACAGATTGATTTCTTATGATTGAATAGCGAGGGTGACAAGCCAGAGACGGTTATTGGGGACTTGGATGAGAGGGAGAGGATACATTTGAAGTAGTTCTTCTCTTCATATGCCTTGCAGTTCTGTGTTTTTCTGTCTTATAGAGTCAGGAATCGGATGCTGTGACTGCATGTGGAGCGCTGTGTTGATGCTGTTGTACACTGAGTGTACAAAACATTAAGAACACCTGCTCTTTCCATGACATAGACTGACCAGGTGAAAGCTATGATCCCTTATTGAATCCACTTCAATCAGTGTAGACGAAGGGGAGGAGACGGGTTAAAGAAGGATTTTTAAGCCTTGAGACAATTGACAATTGGATTGTGTATGGTGTGCCATTCAGAGGGTGAACGGGCAAGACAACAGTTTCGCGTGTGTATCAAGAATGGCCCACCACCCAAAAGACATCCAGCCAACTTGCCACTGTAGGAAGCACTGGAGTCAACAAGGGCCGGCATCCCCGTGGAAAGTTTTCGACACCTGGTAGAGTCCACGCCCCGGCCGAATTGAGGCAGTTCTGAGAGGAAAAGGGGTTTGCAACTCAACATTGGGAAGGTGTTCCTAATGTTTTGTACACAGTGAATATAGTGTACATAGAAGTCCTGTGGTTGTGATGACGTGCCTGCCTCTTTCCTACCCTTTGCTTACCTCTATCTTTTTCATTTTCCCCCCCCAAAAAAAGAATATCAGGAGAGAGAAAGACACTCAAAGTAGACGTCCTAGACATCAACCGATCACTGCAGTTGACCCCAGATGCAAAACTGCATTAAACCAAATCCTGAGCCAGTACAGATAATGTACCGTACTTGAATTAGGACTGGTGACCACAGCGTGCGCCCGTCAGGAGTTGATTGTACTTCAATGAAGTCAATGAGTCAAATCTCCCTAAAGACAAACTACTGTAACGTAAACTTGAATCTCACCACCCCAAACCCTTCGGGGTTTTTTTATTTTTATTTTTTATTATTGTTTACTCCACAACCCTTTTTCTTCAGAGCTGTTTCGCTGCCCCCCCTCGCAGTACAGAGTGTGACCAAAGGCCCCCATCATGTGAGACAGAACGCTTCTTTGACCTGGGAATGTCCCTTCGGGCTAATGCAGTGTCACGCACGTCACATTACCCATGAAAGACACCCACTGTCCATTCACCCCTATCCTTCTCTCCCTCTATTCCTCCCTATCTGCTGTCATTATCAACAACGGTGCCAGTGATGAGTTCTGATGGTTGGAAAACAGTGTGCTTTCACAGCTCCTTGTCGAATCAGTGCCCAGCAATGAACCCCGCACTGATGGCAGCATTAGAAGATCAACAGACGAGCCTTACCATCCAAGTCCATCTCAGCCCTTCTGTTTCTCATTACCCACACAGCAGGCCCTGGCTACACTCTGCCCCTGTACTGCTCTTCAGCTCACTCTCCTGTTGATAAAGAAAAGAGAGATGCTACGGGTGTGTCTCTCCCTTAGCCTCAATCGCCATATTCTGATCTGTCCACGCGTCTCTGTCGTTCTCTCTCCCTCTCTTCTCACAAGACATCCCCGCTGTGATGTCACACACCGTCAGACTATTGAGCCCATAGCACTGACTTATCATGTGACACAGAGGGTTTTTTAGATAAGTAAATCTAGGTTTATATGAATCTATAGTGTGATCAGGACACAGGTATGGCCGTGCACAGACACACATTGTGCTAAGTGTGCGAAGGGGAGAGTGTGTCCATCTGGCCAAATATACATGAACATTTACACTGAACAAAGAAGATAGACCTGCAGAGTGTGTGTGTGTGTGTGTGTGTGTGTGTGTGTGTGTGTGTGTGTAGGTTGTGAAGGAGCAGAGAACACATACGCTCACTCTCCTGGCTCTGCAGTAAAATCACTTCAAGGCAAACTTTTTGAAATAACCCAAAGTCACGATCCTCACTCACTCAAGAGAATGCCAAACAAAGTTGTGTGTGTGTGTGTGTGTCTTATGCACACGTGTGTATGAAGTTTCAAATAGAAACAGAGAAGAGTAGAGCAACCGTGCCACAACTTTGATCCAATGCTTTATAACTAACTCATGGACATATGAACAACAAGCTGGGCACACCAAGTCTTATGTGGATACATACAGTAAATCCAGGGAAAACGACCCTGGCTGAGTTCTAAAGAACTAGTAGAGGGTCAAGTCAAGTGTTCATGCCAACAGAGGGGATTGATCAGTTTGGTTTGATGATTTATTGAAAAATTCCTTCTGGGTTTTCTCCCTGTATTCTCCGTTATAAGAGTAATGGTCAGACCCCTCTGACAGGTTCTGTCTTTCTATGTCCAAAAACCTGTCGTCTCCATTTACACCCTTTTATTGGCGGTGCAGGGTAGCCTAGTGGTTAAGAGCGGTGGGGCAGTAACCGAAAGGTTGCTGGTTTGAATCCCAGAGCCGACTAGGTGACAAATCGGTCTGTATACCATTGAGCAAGGCACTTAACCTTAATTGCTCCTGTAAAGTTGCTCTGGATAAAATGACGAAAATGTAATTGTCAAGGGATATGATATCAAATTTTGCCATAAAACAGAACACAATTTGCAAATACCCCAACATTTGATATCGTATCTATGTACCGACTGAAATAAAGATATCTTCACTACGATCTGTCTCTTTGAATGAACTCCTCAGATGATCTATATCTGTGTATGTCTATACCTGTATGTGTTTCCTGAATCTGAAGGAGAAAAAAAAAGACCTGACAAAGTCCTGAAGTGTGTAATTTCAGAGGGTGGAACAGAAGTGGCTCCAGGAGTTATCATGGAAAGGGAGACTGTCTACAGAAGGTAGTGACACGCACGCAATCAGATTGTGCGACTACAATATGTCCTCTGCTACTGTATGTTAACAGTAGGGGAGTGTACCTATCTTTTTGGGCCAAACCAACAAATTCTCGGACCCCAGTTCATACTCAGCAGCGGTGGAGGCTGTTGCAGGGAGGTCAACTGGAATGTCATCGAACACATGGAAACCACGAGTTCGATGTTCTTGATACCTTTCCACTCAGACTTCTCCGGCCACTAACACGAGCCCGTCCTCCCCAGTTAGCGTGCCATCAACCTCCTGTGCTTAACAGATAAAAGGGGGGAGGGGGGAGGAAGATGGGGATAAAAAGAGAGATAAAAGCAGAACATTGCCTTTACTGGCACTGGAAAAAGTTCTGTCTAAAACCAAGTATTGTATGCTCACTGGCATCCCATTCTGTTTTCTATGTGGCGTGGCGGCCCGATGCTGCCCTACCATACACACGCAACAGCAGACATGACTCAGGTCGAGAGGAATGCCTCATACAGGCCAGAGGGAATAGATGCTTTAGCGTGTACTGTGTAGTGGTGTTCCCTTTTGAGAGATTAGAGACCGGCTTGAAAGCCTGACATGAGCCTATCGGATAAATGTAAACTCAGTGTGTGTACATTGCAGTTAACCTCGTTCCAGTCAAGTCAGATTAGCGGTGTCTTTAAAAAGAGGAAGGATAGGCCTATGTTGAATTATACATGACTGTATTAGCAGAGGGCCTACAGTTCTACAGTCCTTGGAATAAACACGTGTCCTGTGCACGCTGGCCAATAGGGAGTGCTAGTGACCATGTATTAACTAGGCAAGTCAGTTAAGAACAAACTCACATCTTTACAATGATGGGCCTCCCGATCACGGCCGGTTGTGATACAGCCCGGGATCAAACCAGGGTCTGTAGTGACACCTCTAGCACTGAGATGCAGTGCCTTAAACTGCTGCACCACTTGCCCGAGGGGTGTTTGTGTGCACTGTGCATGTACGGTATGCTTGCTCTACCTTCTGTACCTTTTGCATTGCAAATATACCTGTGTTTACCTTTGCTTCTTGCTGACAATGGTCTTTGCCGGGGGTTACCTACCACAGGGCATGTGGCCAATCAGAATTCACTGTGGGAAGGGCCCGTAGGGTCAGTGCTTTTTGGGATCCTTGAGACATCCCTACCCTAAACCCTAACCCCCTAACCTTACCCTAGCCTGATAGGGATTCTTCGGGAGTTTACTTCCCCAGAGTCAGATGAACTCATGGATACTATTTTTAAGTCTCTGCATCCAGTTTGAAGGAAGTTAGAGGTAGTTTCGCGAGCCAATGATAAATAGCGTTAGCGCATAGACTGGAGGTCTATGGTATTTACTAGCACGCTAGCAGTTACCATAGACTGCCAGTCATTGTGCTAACACTAGTTAGAAACTTCTGTCATGACGTTGCCCTCTTTGGACACAGCGAGCACCATCCCCCTACCTCTGCACCATCTCTCTCTGTCTCCTACACCCAGGCTGCTGTGGTCAGAGAGGTCGTAAATTCCTGGAGGAGATGATCTCCTCATGGCCACAGTATAGAGAGAGAGTGAGTTTTCATAGAGAGAACAAAGGAATTTCTTCGACCTCACAGAACTGGAGGTCTGAACAATATTTATGTTCTGGAGAATGTATAAAAGATCGGTGAAGAATCCAGCCACGAACTGGTCCGTTTGGTACAATTTTGTGAAACTCGTGAGAGACAAAACGGCCACATTACCATAACGCTGTTTATACATTAGCCTCAGTTATGAGGCCTACATCTAATTGTTGTACAAAATGAATGAGTAAAGATGATACTATTTGTGAAATGATGTGATGCTATGTAATGATGTTGATGTGAGAGAATTGTATTTCTGTTTAAAGTTTCACTAAGTCATTGGCACGCCCCCAGGGGCACAGACAGGACCTGGCGTCATGAGACAACCCCTTTCGATGTTCCGAATAAAACCCCCACCTGGGTTTTCTATCACCAGACCAGCTTACCTCGATAACGAGAGGGCCAAGGTTTGAGACCAGACCAGTACCTCTATCACAGAGGGAAATAAGGGTTTGAGTAGATTGCTGAATCTTTTAACCATCCCACGTGGTTAAACTCTTAGACTATCGATACCGACAGAATAAGAGCAAGTCTTTGATATTAATTACTAGTCTGCAGCTAGGAATTCGGTATCATTGAACGCGAAGACCGACAACCGCCAAAACATCTATTCTACAACGACATGAATGAACGTCACTCTGAACTATCCATTCTAACCACGACAGAGAGAGAGAGAGAGCGAGAGAGAGAGAGAGAGAGAGAGAGAGAGAGAGAGAGAGAGAGAGAGAGAGAGAGAGAGAGAGAGAGAGAGAGAGAGAGAGAGAGAGAGGGCGGACAAACTCTCCAACAGAAACAAACTTTCCAACAGAGATCCCGATGACACACTGAGCGTAAATATATATATTGATTGCAATTATTCCCGAATGAGTGAGCGTTCATGTGCAAAGGATTAGCGTTTCAATTGTTATAATTATCAACTCTGTAGTGTCTTCTCAGCTGACCCCCACTCCCCTTTTGTCTAACAAGCCGCCATGCCGGTTTAGCCCACTAGGCCACGTTCCTCTATCATTTCTTTGTAACCATATCTACTTTGTTTGTTTGTGTAATGCATTTCTGTGAGTACTTAGTTAGTAAATAAATCATTTTAAGACTATTGATGTATGGATGACTCATAGTGAAGACTGGGTTCATTCAGATAACCAACAATTTAAGAATAATTCATTAATCAGAAGACTAAGTGATCAGATATTAAAATATCTGAAAGTTATACTAGGAAAATTCTAACATTGTAATCTGAATATTTTCCTTGGTGCCCCGACGTCCTAGTTAATTACAGTTACATGATTAAGTAGTTTAACCACCTAATAATAATTACAGAGAATTTTTGATAAAGATTCATCTTCAGCTGAAAGATGCCAAAGACACGACACTTCCTTCAAACTGCAAGCAGAGAGATAAAAGTGTATCCGTGAGTTCATCTGATTCTGCGATGGTAGATAAAGGGCTTCATTGCCAAAATCTTGAAGTATCCCTTTAACCCTTGCCTTAAACATGTAACATTTCAACCAATGGGGTAGGGACATCCCAGGGATAGCAGGGGGGCCCTTAGGGGAAAGAGGAAGCAGAGCAGTAGTCTGCGGAGTCGGATGAAGTCACCCCTTGGATACTGATTGGAGGTCAGTTTGGTGTTTTCCCACCCAACTAGTTATTGTTAGAAGTTTGTGAGGGTAAGCTGACGGTAAATTTAACCCATTTTGGCAGGATACTGTATCTGCCTCTAAAGTGTGAAGATGAACATGTGGGAATGGGTCGTTTCGTTACTGATCGTCATTTTGACTGACGGGTTTCGATATCCCTTCATCACGATTACATTACAACTCACGGCCCTTTACACTATGTATACGGGTTGAACGTTTATTTCGGCTGTATAGTAACATGCTATACATGACGTCAGAGCTCCGCTTCACATCACTGTGTGGGTTTTGACTCACAGCCGCTCTGAACTTTAGCACCGCGGGAGACAAGAAGTTGACCCCATCCCTTCCGTTAATAGGGCAACTTCTTGCGAACGTTGTTGTCTGAGTGAGGGAAATGCTACGAATAAACAGGGCTCAATGTATTTTGAAAGAGGAGACGTTGAGGATTATAATAAATACCCCATTGGGCACACGCTGAATTGAATCAACGTTGTTTCCGCATCATTTCGATGACATGACGTTAAACCGACGTGGAATAGAGGCCTGTGCCGTGGAATTGACGTCTGTGCCCAGTGGGACTGCCTTGATGTCATACAAGCAAGCCAAACACCCGAGTCCAAATTTGCACTTCACATTTCCATATCATAAAATGAACGTCATATACAGTGTTAAAAACATGTTTATCACTATGTTTAGTGTATAGTTACAAGATGACATGGCCTCATACCCTGGGTTGTTCTGAGCAGGACAGAGTTTATGTTTGTCTATTGTGAAGAAAATCCACTGCCTCTGAATGCACCTCATGACTCCTTTCTATACGCACCAAAAATGACCATCAGTTTCTCTGAATTTCCTTGTGAAAGCCTAACACGAAGATCCACAGGAGGTGGGTGGCGACTTAATTGGGGAGGACGGGCTCGTGCTATTGGCTGGAGCGGAATAGGTGGAACGGTATCAAATACATCAAACACATGGTTTCCATGTGTTTGACGCCATTCCATATGCTCCCGTTCCAGCCATTATTATGAGCCGTCCTCCCCTCAGCAGCCTCCCCTGGTAAGATCATATTTTATGTTGGCAATAGAACAAGCTTTCAAATGATGCCAACCTGACCCAGATTGCGATGTACAACGGGCCGTTTTTGGATGGCGTAAACAACAAACGCAACAACAAACAAGACAACTACAAGTGTGCTTGCTCTCGTCCCTCAATGGCACAGCTAGGAGAGCTCAAAGCACCTTCTAGTTGAAGACTAGAATGAAATTACTGAGGAACGGTGGACATTTTGGAGAGGCGTGTGGCTCCCATGATCTCCAAACTGTTCCCTTTCAATTGCTACCATGCTTATGCACATGCATGTCACGTTCTGATCATAGTTCTGTTGTGTTTTCCTTGTTTAGTGTTGGTCAGGACGTGAGCTGGGTGGGCATTCTATGTTGTGTGTCTAGTTTGTCCGTTTCTATGTATGGCCTGATATGGTTCTCAATCAGAGGCAGGTGTTAGTCATGAAATGTACCATCTTACTACCCCAGAAGTCACCTGTCCCCCTTTCACTCCTTCTGTCTCCTGTTTTTAATCTGTCTAAATAAAACATTGAAGGTGGAATCCCACACCCAAAAAAATTCTCCACAGGCTCTGATCATGAATTGTATTTGCATTTCTTAACCATTTGATTGTATGACAAATGTGTGTGTGTGTGTGTGTGTGTGTGTGTGTGTGTGTGTGTGTGTGTGTGTGTGTGTGTGTGTGTGTGTGTGTGTGTGTGTGTGTGTGTGTGTGTGTGTGTGTGTGTGTGTGTGTTTTAATGTTGCCTTTTACATGTACCGAAACCCCTAAAAGTGTTTTCACCACACTCTTAAAAACACCAATATTCAGATTGAAGAACCACTTTGGGTGTTTCAGAGTACTTCTATTCTGTTTTAAAACACTGCGCATCATAAGACTTACATTGGGTTTACATTCAAAAGCCCAAACACCAGTGTGACTGTTAATGATTTACTAGACAAAAACAATGGTATTGTGATAAGAAGGAGGTGGGTGGGCCTGTGTAGTAGCTCGAGATTGAAGTGAAAGTGTTTTGTGCTCTGCAGTTGAACATCGCAGCAACCCTAGGACTGAGGTTGTGAGTTTGGCATCCACGTGAGGAAAACCCAATTCAAGGAGGCTTAGGGTTCTAATGTGTGTTGTATTTTAGAGTTCTTATCGCTCCGTGTTCTATCTGTGTGCCTGTCTGTTTGTTTAGGGCTTTAGAGTATTTACATAAAGTATCCAGGCACCTGTGGCTTTGCAGATGAGAAAGATAAAAAGTTCAACATGCACATGCACACACACACACACACACACACACACACACACACACACAGGGGGTTAAAGAGATTATTCAGGATTTTGGCAAAGAGGCCTTTTATCTACTTCCCTAGAGTCAGCTGAAATCAGATTTTTAAGTCTCTGTGTCCAGTATGAAGTAAGTTAGAGGTGGTTTTGCGAGCCAATGCTAACTAGCATTAGCGCAATGACTGGAAGTCTATGGGTCTCTGCTAACATGCTAGCATGTACCCATAGACTTCAATGACTGGAAGTCTATGTGTATCTGCTAGCATATACCCATTGACTTTCAGTCATTGCGCTTGCGCTAGTTAGCAACTTCCATCAAACTGCACGCAGAGACATAAAAATTATATCTATGACTTCACCTGGCTCTGGGGAATTTATTTTTGAATTTAACCTTTATTTACTAGGAAAGTCAGTTAAGAACAAATCATTTTTTACAATGACAGCCTACCCCGGACGATGCTGGGCCAATTGTGCGCCGCCCTATGGGACTCCCAATCACAGCCAGATGTAATATAGCCTGGTTTTGAACCAGGGACTGTAGTGAAGCCTCTTGCACTGAGATGCAGTGCCTTAGACAGCTGCGCCACTCAGGTCTTCCACTCAGAAGTAGATAAAGGCCCTCATTGCCAAAATCGCAAAGTATCCCTTTAAAATTTGTTGCTCATCAAAACATGTAATGTTATTCAGAGTCTCCCCATAATTTATCCATGTTAGATTGGCTAGGCTTGGTCACCTGGGGCAAAAGAGGAAGCTTATCAGCTTCTTTCCCTGTTCCTCTATCTGCCTGGCCTAGTTCACAATGTGCTTTCTTTATACACACACACACACACACACACACACACACACACACACACACACACACACACACACACACACACACACACACACACACACACACAGGGCATTGAGTGTGTTATGAAGCGTATCACTGTCCCTAAGGGCCTGGCAGCGACATCACAGGCTCTGATATGACTGAAGCCACAGACACAGACATGTGTGTAATAGAGGAACCTTGGGATGGACTGTGTCATGTCCCAAAAGGTCTGAAAAACCTCCTTTTGTCACCATTGTGTGTGTGTGTGTGTGTGTATGTGGGGGGGACAAGTGCAGGAGCCATTTAACAATATTGGGACATACAGAGAGAAACAGAAAACATGGAGAAACGTTACCGGTAACCCAACATTCTAAACCAGCATAATACAAGATGGCAGTCTGGCAGACGTACAACGGAACATTGGTCTCCGTGGTGACAGCCTTTCCCGCGTTATAATAGGCCTCCTCCGCTCCCTCCCTTTCTCTCAGGAGGAAGTGGAGCCCACAGAAAGGGTTGTGCTTCCTGTGCGATAACAGCCTCAGTTGCATCTTGCTCTCTTAGCCGTCATGCACATACACGCACATGCTGTCAGCTTAGAACAGGAAACCCACATTGGGCAGTATGGAGGAGGGGGTTGAACAGTCTTGACTACCAACAGACTACCAACAGGCTTTCCTCTCCATTGTGAACAGTGCTGCCACAAGTGTCAAGTATCACATTATACCCTATGCTATGCAAGCAACAACACATATCACAACAATATCTGCTGAACACAAGCAAAACAGAACAGCAAATGGAGACATTTTCTGTTTGGCATTCCCAGAAGTCTCATGTGAAAACATATTGGCATTCAAAATGCATAGGCATATGACTACAGCATGCATGTCTGCCCTGCGAGCAGCTCTTTGTCTCTCTAGGGAAGTCTCCTCTCTCTCTTTCTCTAAAGGGTTAAGGGTAGAGTGGGAGGAGATCAGGTAAACGCAGGTGTGTAGCATAACAACTGTCGTCATGGTGCCTGTCACCGAGCTGCAACCTGACACCTGAGAGAGAGAGAGAGAGAGAGAGAGAGAGAGAGGGAGGGAGGGAGAAAGAGAGAAGGAGGGAGCAAGGGGACATGGTAGACCAGCAACATCAGAAACAGGATTTTCTAGTGCTAACAGCAGTCAGTAACTGCCTGAAGAGAAGAGGACAGGTGAGTAAACGAGTGGAGAAAATGGGTGACTGAGTGAGTGAACAAATAGGGAGGTGAGTGAGTGGAGGAGAGTCAGAAAGAAACCAGAGGCATACAGGAATGTGTGTGTGTGCTCCTATCTAACTGACATCATGGACAATGCCTGGCGTGAATGCAGAGAGGACAGGCCAGGGCTGGGTTATGGTTGGGGGTTGTGTCTTTCAGAGACAGTGATGATGGTTGTATAAGCACATTTCTGTGGAACAACAGACCAAGTATATGTAACCTAATGATGTAGGACGAAGATGTCAATTTGTCAGATGTAGGTTTGTCAAACTTGTTTGTTGTTTAACAACTAATCCCATATGTGTGAAGATGTGGAAGAAATCCTAACGAGATGAAACACACATCAAATACACAGTCAATCATTATCTAGCCCCTTTTGTGATTCCCCCACCCTTCTCCCTGTAGTAATCTAACCCTGTGTGTCTGTCTGTTAGTTCTGTGCTTATCTCTCATAGCAGCTATTCCAAACACATTCCTGGCATACCGAACCAGAGGAAAAACACTATATCTTGAAATGAGGAGTTTCCTTTCACAGACACACGACACAGACACACCCTAACGCAGATGCCCATTGTGCGACCTGAGCATTAGGACCTCTGAGCAGACACAGCTGCTCGTTTTTGCCTCCCCTACCTCCCTTCCACACATACAGTACACTCATATAACACACACTCATGACTCACTCCGGAAGCTTCTTTCCTGTTGCTGGTTTGGCTTCTTTGGAAGGGGAGATAAGAAAGGAGAGAGAGAGAGAGAGAGAGAGAGAGCAGAACAGAATAAAGAACGTGATAAGAGGAAGGTATATAAATAGTTGCTGGTTGTAAGAGGCCTTGGCTCAGCTTGGCAGACATTGTTTTTGCCCTGGGTCTTCCAAACAGACTGTTGTTCTACCAGCAGAGTTTAGAGAGCCCTGATCATGTGATCCTGTTCATTGTCTGCACTTTGCTCAAGGTGTGTGTTTGATCCGAAAGAGTGTGGTACATGTAGAGTACATGTAGAGTTATCATGCCCTGAAGAACCTTCTCTAATGTTATTTATATACCCCCACCCCTCTGTCTCTGTTCCCTTTTCGCAGGTTACGACCACAGGACCGTTGGCGGCCTACACTTCCTCATCGAAAATAGAAACCGTGAAGAAGAGAAAACAAGTAACTATGCTCTTGTTCAGCACTTCATCTGAGGACCGTCTACTGAGGAGGCCTGCAGGATTTTATCTCGACAATTTTGCCAAGTAGCAAAGCCAAGCCAACACTCACTCTTCTGAGAGGTCTAGCCACTGCGCTGGGGTGAGCAACTGGTTAGCTAGCCGGCTATTTAATTTAGCCAGTTTAGTCACTGTGCTGTTATTCAGCCATGCGGTTGAAAGTCACTCATCCTCAGAAGGACCTGTGAAAGACCACGGACACAGAAAAGGACAAGGGGGGGAGGAAGCTTTGTATACAACTTACTCTGCTCTGGAACTTATGAAACACAGAACCTGTGATTTGACACTTCTAACTCATATCCGGTGCTCTGGGACCTAAAAACGTAGAGGGTGTGAAACTGTTTGGACGTCTAACGTGGAATGCTAGGATGAAGACATCGTAGAGCTGCCATCAGAGTCTCCTGGGATGTCTGCCATGCTGCAGCAGACGGAACTCATCTTTGAGTATGCCAGCGACCGCGTGAATAACGGACTACAGGTGGGAGCGACTGTGTGTGTGTGCATGCGTGTGTGCGTGTGTGTGTGTGTGTGTGTGTGTGTGTGTGTGCGCACGCCAACAGATAAAGCATCAGCGCCTCCTCTGGAATCGCGCGTCAATGTAGAACCACTTGGGGAATCAAGTATCAAAGTGCAGACGAGCTGTATTGAACACAGTGGTAGAGTCGAGACAAACGGTAGCCAGGCATGACACGATGATGACGTCAGCCGTAGTTATTGAAGCATCCCACACCACTGTCCATTAGGAACACACTGAGCTATTTAAAAAAAAATAACAGCGAAAGTAGTCTGCTCACTTACATTTCTCTATCACCATAACATCTAGTCTCGTTTCACTGTATGTCTGTGTACTACAACATCTGCCTAGAGGTTGGAACCTTAAGGCACAGATGTTAGTACACTTTCCCTTGAACTGAGTTTCTGGTAGCCGTACCCAATACCCCTGAATTGATTTACAATATCAAACACTTTGAAAATATCTGAATTTATATGCCCCTAAAGCGTTGGATAGAATGAATTAGAACGGAATTAAAGGGAATGACAGATCATTTGTCCCTCTGTGTTGCAGCTGGATGAGCACTTGGCCTCACCTGCGGTGATAGTGGAGCAGGTCCCACACTCCCACCTGCTCTCCTACTCAGGCCTGGCCTGTGAGCAGACACACACAGACGACCACCTGCTAACAACAGGTAACAACACATGCACACACTTTCCCTGCTCTCATGAAGGGAAAGGGAAGGGCTGGGATTGAGCTGCTGGGCTTTCTTGGCATCATCAACAGCACCCGCAGAGACAGAAACAGGCACAGAGGACTTAACGTTGTTTTGTAGTACTTTAGGAGGCCTATGTTCAGGTAAGATGTTGGCGGTTAGTGTTTAGGGTAAGGGGTCTGGCGTTTTTTAGGATGTGGGTTTAGGCTCCACGGCTTCATTCAGCTCCTGAGAGAAACTGTCAGTGTAAAACAGGAGGGTAATATGCACATAAGTACCAGTGCTGGGCAAAAATAAATAGCTGATGAAGACATCGTACAGTCAGTACATTCAGTGTGATGTATGGAAGGTGGTTAGCCAGTTAGCTAGCTAGCTATGGTAGATAGTTTAGCTACCACACTACAAAGAGATCGCTATGAAGCTAGTTGCTGTGATTGTGGCACATGTACAGTATCACTACTCAAATTTAACAACAGAGCAGTTTCAAATCAATATAGTTTAACCTAACTTAAAACCTCTACTGGATCTGTGTCCCCCCCGTGGGATGGTTGAGCTAACTTAGGCTAATGTGATTAACATGAGGTTGTAACAAGAACATTTCCCAGGATATAGACATATCTGATATGGGCAGAAAGCTTAAATTCTTGTTAATTCTTGCAATGTCCAATTTACAGTAGCTATTTGATTTGATTTATTACAGTGAAAGAATAACATGCTATTGTTTGAGGAGAGTGCACAATTATGAACTTGAAAATGTTTTAATTAACCAGTTAGGCACATTTGGGCAGTCTTGATTCAACATTTTGAACAGACATACAATGGTTCATTGGATCAGTCTTAAACTTTGCACATACACTGTTGCCTTCTAGTGGCCAAAATCTAAATGATGATGGCCTTTCTCTTGCATTTCAAAGATGATGGTAAAAAAAAACTGGAGAAAACTGTTTTTTTTCTTTGTATTATCTTTTACCAGATGTAATGTGTTATATTCTCCTAAATTAATTTCACATTTCCACAAATTTCAAAGTGTTTATTTTCCAATGGTATCAAGAATATGCATATCCTTGCTTCAGGTTCTGAGCTACAGGCAGTTCGATTTGGATGTCATTTTAGTCGAAAATTGGAGAGCGTGAAAGGGTCCGATCCTTGTTTCTAACAAAGCTTAAATAAATACTCTAGCTAGCTGTCTCTGCTCGTGTTGATGAGGGGACTGTAAACTGTCTGTGCACATGCGTACTATGGCCATCGCATTTGGCCCAATCAGAGGAGTTCTCAAATCCAGGAAGTGAAACAAAACACTTCTTCTTGTGGCTGCTGTAGTTTTGGTAAAGTTGATAGTCATGTGGCTCTCTGCAGTGAAACAGTTCATGGAAGTAATTATTGAGTAGCGAGGATCTTAGTCTATGCAAGTAAGTTTGTGGCAAATTGGTTTTGTAACTTTACTTGTCTACTCCTGTAACTGTCTAGCTAGTTAGCTAACCTAACTTTGAACGACCTAATTTAGCAACTAACAACGTTAGCTTCTTTTTTATTTTCTACTTTTAGATAGCTCACTGTCAATCGTTTACCGTGGCATGTTGCAACCTTAGCATCATCTCTGTTAAAGCTAGGATTTGCCAGCTTGCGAATATACAGTTAGACTGTCGTTGTGGAAGAAAGATGGGCTTACTAACAGTGTAGGACACGGTTTCCAAAAACTCTGTGCACATTTTTGCCCTAGCACTACACAGCTGATTCAAATAATCAACTAATCATCACGCTTGGACCATTTTTATCCGCTGTGCAGTGTTGGGGCAGAAAAACAAAACGTGCAACCCTTTGGGTCCCGTGGACTGAGTTTGGGAAACGCAGATGAAGTAGTTAGCTAGCCGCCTTGTTTATTCCCGCTGTCCCATTACTAGGGGTGTGCCTACAGACAGAGCCATTAGGTCATGCTGAGGCATCACACCGTTTCTCTCGATATTGAGCTCCCCTCGTCTCTCTCCATCTCTTCCCTTTAACCCCCCCCCCCCCTCTCTCTCTATCCAGTGGAGGGCAGTGAGAGTGGAGATGAGGAAACCATGGAAACATTGGTGGCAGCTGAGACTCTCCTCAACATGGACTCTCCCGAATCCCTCTCTCTGGACCAACAGCACTACAGTGAGAGAGAGACACACACACACACACACACACACACACACACAGACACAGACAGCTAGTCTTAGCTAGCAGCTCAGTGAGTAACTTGTCTTGACTCGGTCTTTGCGTGAAATTCTCAGATGTCGCTGAACATTTAGCTTGTTGACTACCGTCACCATGTTTCTTGTCTAGGGCAAACAAACATCCATATTTCTGCACTGATTTGGAGCAGATATTGACATCATGTAATCTAATGGTCTCCTTGTAGACCCATTCATTACGCTCTGAGCCCTAACAGTGTGTGTTGGTCTCCTCCCCTCTAGCCCAGCTGTACGTTCCCTCCCTGGATGATGTCATCACATCGCCCGTTACCCACCAGTTGATGGTGTCAGTAGAGGACATTGTGGGAGCTCTGGGCCAGCCGCAGTGGGTCACGCTGCAGAGGGAGACTGTTGCCGAGCAACCGAAGAAGAGAGGTCAGACTGTAATTTGACTTATGTCATTATCTGGCCATGTTTTCAAACTATAAATTGTAATCATAACCTTAGCACATATGTCTGCTCATCAGTTCTGACAATATTACTTATTTTGTGCTTTCTCACATTTCTTTTTATGGACTACTGTCATTGTCACAGTAAAATAAAAACTCTTATGTGTTTCAGGTAAGAAATCCAAAAGGCCTGAATCTCCCACACCGGACATCACATTCAAGAGGGGAAAATACAGCAAAGGTACACACATACATACATACATACATACGCCCAATTTTTCAGTTTTTGATTTGTTAAAAAAGTTTGAAATATCCAATAAATGTCGTTCCACTTCATGATTGTGTCCCACTTGTTGTTGATTCTTCACAAAAAAATACAGTTT
Organism: Oncorhynchus mykiss; assembly: GCF_013265735.2. Taxonomy (NCBI): domain Eukaryota; kingdom Metazoa; phylum Chordata; class Actinopteri; order Salmoniformes; family Salmonidae; genus Oncorhynchus; species Oncorhynchus mykiss. Next base: position 9,225,064 of record NC_048592.1, read on the forward strand.
TATATCTTTATGTTTGAAGCCTGAAATGTGGCAAAAGGTCGCAAAGTTCAAGCGGACCGAATACTTTCGCAAGGCATTGTACATATACACACATACACACATACATACACACACATATACATACACATACACACACACATATACATACATACATACATACATACATACACACATACACACATATACATACATACATACATACACACATATACATACATACATACATACACACATATACATACATACATACATACATACACACACATACACACACACACACACATACATACATACATACACACACACACACACATACATACACACACACACATACATACATACATACATACATACATACATACACACACACACACACACACACATACACACATACACATATATACACACACCAGAACACTCAATCTCACCTCTCATTTGCCTGTGTTTCAGGTAACACTCTGTATCTGTGGCAGTTCCTGATTGAGCTTCTTCAAGACCGACAGGCCTGCCCCCGCTACATCAAATGGACCAATCGGCATGCAGGGATCTTTAAGCTGGTCAACTCTAAGGCTGTGGCCCGACTCTGGGGCAAACACAAGAACAAACCAGACATGAACTATGAGACCATGGGCCGAGCTCTCAGGTACGCTGTAGTTAACTTACATATTATTATTATTCATTTTAACAAAACTTAACTTTCTATCTGTGGTCCTGCTGGTGTGTATCAAAGCTGACCTCTCTCTGTCTCTAACAGGTACTACTACCAGCGTGGGATCCTGAACAAGGTGGAGGGCCAGAGGCTGGTGTACCAGTTTGCTTCCCTGCCCAAGGACATGGTCTTCATCAGTGGTGATGAAGACCAGGAGGACCAAGGCAATCATGAGGACGATGGAGACGTTCCAGATGACCCAGAGGAAAGTCCGCCCTCCAGCGACCAATCCCTGGACGATTTAGCGTCCTACGAGCATTCTTTCCCTCCTCTTCCCCCCTCCTCTAGACCAGGTTACCAAAGGTCCAGACAGAGCAGCTGTAGTCCGGCAACAGCCCAGTGGCACCAACCCGGCCCAAAATCCGAGTCCCGATCCCTAGCCCAGCGCAGAACAGTTCTTCGACCACTGGGAGGCAGTCTGATCCAGCAGCAGCACCTGCCTATAGTCTCAGCTGAGATGCTGCGCACCCTGCAGAACGTTCAGTCTCTGCAGCCCGGTCAGCACGGGTCGGTCTTCAGAACCGCTCAGCTGCTGGGGAGTATGTGTGAGAGACAGGCTGCTACTGCAGAACAGACCACCAGTCAGATAGTGACTCTGCAGTTACAGCCCGTGACCTGCCCTGTCAAGCAGGGGAAGCTGGAGGTTAAGACAGAGGAGGACCCCGACTCAGGACTGACCAGGGAGTAGGATGCCCCGAGACATCTGATCAGTGTCGGTCGCTGTCATCTCCTCATAGTCAAGACAACTATAGGGGACAGTGATCGAAAAGGAACTGAGAACGATGATGGACAGATGTGATGTGAATTTGATATATTTTACAGATGTGACAGATCTGTATGGTCTTTGTCTCTTACATTCCCTTATGCACCAGAGCCATTTTTCACAGAGAGTTAACCAAATTGTCTTCCATGTTGGCGCCAAGCACTCCATGACGATCACATTCTAATAGGCATTCTAAGTAGAGTGTCATTGTCTTTCAACTCTTGGTACCAACATGGTGGCCATTCGAATTCTCCACCAAAGACGATAGACGAGCACTGGAATCGACAGCCACTCTGCACAACATCCCGCGCTTCTCTCTCTGTTTGCACTTCAGCTTCACTGTATGCACGGGAGCTTGCACACTGCTTTTGTACCCTCTCTATTTTCTTTCCTCTGCCATGATCAAAGCTTTGCACGAATGTTAGCTCTTCACAAGCCATTTATTTGTCCCCGCTCTTACTCTCGCCTACCAAAGTGCCTAAAATCCTCAAACAATTCTGTTCCAGCTTTCACGAAAGACGGCCTTGGTCTGTAGCCCGCGAGCTACTGCATATTGCGCCTAAAACATTGTTTTATGTCTGTGACACTTGATGATCTTCAACACACACTTCACACTGTCACTCACAACAGTAGAAGACACACCATCGGTGCTTGTGGTAAACGTGTCGTAGCTGAGCTGTTCCGGGGGGGGGTACATTCCATAGAGATTGTTATGACGGTTAACTTTCCAGTAACGGCCACAGGCTTTACGTTCACGTTTTCCGGAAATAATGCAAATCTAAATCAAAAGGGGTTTTCTGTGTAATTTCTTCAGCAGTACTGTTGGCTTTGAGATGAAGACGTATTAATGTTGATAACCTGCCTGATAACTTCTCTCCGGCTTGTTTTTTTTTTGGAGAGAGTGAAAGTACTTCTGCCGGAGTCGGTAATGTTCTATCGACACTGATCTAAAGTCAGTTTTGTGGTGTTCTCTGGTTATTATTTGGAGATGGTAAACTGATCCTAGATTTGCCCCTGTGGGCAACTTCTACCCAGTGCCCTTCTGATAGACAGTACCGTTAGCATTCCAGATATGAATTCATGATATGCTGTAGTAGCGATGACTGTGCCTTCTTGGACCGTATATGCCTTGGTTTTTTGTTGTTTGTGTGTGTGTGTGTATATTTGATGTTTTTCTGTCAGTTGTCTCAGGTTTGTATGCGTTTTTTATTTCTGCACACAGTATACATGGTCCCAGTTCCCAAACGTTCTAACTCAGTCTGTAAAGAGGTAAGATGATGTTGGCCTAGACTGATCTATGGTTAGTTTTGCTGTTCCTACGAGGATCCTCTATCTAATATGCCTTGCAAAGCCATAAGACCTTGGCTCCTGATAAAAAGCTGTTTTTTTTCTTTTCCTTTGATAATATTGCCTTGTGCTACTCTGCTTTAGCTGGAAGGCTTTGATATATTTGTTATATTGTGTGAAGAAACTTGTCATTGTGGAAATGCTGTACCAGGCTTTTATACTATCAATCAATTTATTGATGTTCATTCTGATGTTTTCATGCAATTTATTATACAGAAGTAGTAGATTTTAAAAAATGAATTATTGTTTTCATGAAATAAAAGTTATAATTTGAAATGAATCCTGGTAGTTTTTTGGCAAACCTTAAATGTTCCTCACCCGCACAAAATCCCTGTGTCTGTGACGCCTACCGTTTGGTGCGACGCGAGCATGGTGAAACTGGGAAGACATTGTCCTTTTGCGTTTTGAAGCAGAGTCTTTACCTGATAATCATGTTATCCAGCGAGAGCGTTTGTGCTGAACCCACTACGGCGTTTCCGATGCCAAGCTCATAGTCATGTTGCTGCAGTTTGTTGGAGGGAGGTTCTGAGATGTGAGAAGTGTGCAGGATGACAAGGGACTGTGTAGTATAGGTGGAAAAAAACATTGTGTGTCAATTGTGGGGGTGCCCATGATGCTGGGGATCAGAAGTGCCCAGTGCGAGAGACAGGTTCAGGTTGCCAGGGTCAGAGTAGAACAGAAGGTGTCGTGTGCTGAGGCAGAGAAGAGAGTAGAGGACGATGGGTCAGGTGTAAGGAGTAGGCCTACGCAAATATTATGAATTTGTGCTTCAGTAAGGTTAACTTGTTAGCATTCATTGCCATGGTTATAAACTGTACCGCAGAAATTGAATGTCAATTTAGATTTGAGTCATTTAGCGACTCTGCCGTCCTATCTTCAGGGGGAAGCTGGGCAGCGACTCTGCCGTCCTATCTTCAGGGGGAAGATGGTTCAACCACCACCACATTGGGGTGCCGGGACAGAAAATAGATGTGGTGGCAGTTGCAGAGAAGCACTTGGGTGTACGAGGTTTTACTGCAGAGTTACAAGGTGTGTTGAACAAAAGGGATCAGTTAGGGTCAAAATCAAATCAAATAGTTTTAGTCACATACACATAAATTCAGCAAAAAAAGAAATGTCCCTTTTTCAAGACCTTGTCTTTCAAAGATAATTTCACAGATCTTCATTGTAAAGGGTTTAAACACTGTTTCCCATGCTTGTTCAATGAACCATAAACAATTATTGAAGATGCACCTGTGGAACGGTCGTTAAGACACTAACAACTTACAGATGGTAGGCAATTAAGGTCACAGTTATGAAAACTTAGGACACTAAAGAGGCCTTTCTACTGACTCTGAAAAACACCAAAAGAAAGATGCCCAGGGTCCCTGCTCATCTGTGTGAATGTGCCTTAGGCATGCTGCAAGGAGGCATGAGGACTGCAGATGTGGCCAGGGCAATAAATTGCAATGTCAGTACTGTGAGATGCCTAAGACAACGCTACAGGGAGACAGGATGGACAGCTGATCATCCTCGCAGTGGCAGACCACGTGTAACAACACCTGCACAGGATCGGTACATCCGAACATCATACCTGTGGGACAAGTACAGGATGGCATCAACAACTGCCCGAGTTACACCATGAATGCACAATCCCTCCATCGGTGCTCAGACCGTCTGCAATTGGCCGAGAGAGGCTGGACTGAGGGCTTGTAGGCCTGTTGTAAGGCAGGTCCTCACCAAACATCACCGGCAACGTCGCCTATGGGCACAAACCTACCGTCGCTGGACCAGACAAGACTGGCAGAAAGTGCTCTTCGCTGACAAGTCGCGGTTTTGTCTCACCAGGGGTGATGGTCAGATTTGCGTTTATCGTCGAAGAAATGAGCTTTACACTGAGGCCTGTACTCTGGAATGGGATCAATTTGGAGGTGGAGGGTCCGTCATGATCTGGGGCGGTGTGTCACAGCATCATCAGCCTGTGCTTGTTTGCAGGCAGTCTCAACGCTGTGCGTTACAGGGAAGACCTCCTCCCTCATGTGGTACCCTTCCTGCAGACTCATCAAGACATGACCAGCATGACAGTGCCACCAGCCACACTCCTTGTTCTGTGCGTGATTTCCTGCAAGACAGGAATGTCAGTGTTTTGCCATGGCCAGCGAAGAGCCCAGATCTCAATCCCATTGAGCATGTCTGGGACCTGTCGGATTGGAGGGTGAGGGCTAGGGCCATTCCCCCCAGAAATGTCCAGGAACTTGCAGGTGCCTTGGTGGAAGAGTGAGGTAACATCGCACAGCAAGAACTGGCAAATCAGGTGCAGTCCATGAGGAGGAGATGCACTGCAGTACTTAATGCAGCTGGTGGCCACACCAGATACTTACTGTTACTTTTGATCTTGACCCCCCCTTTGTTCAGGGACACATTATTCCATTTCTGTTGGTCACATGTCTGTGGAACTTGTTCAGTTTATGTCTCAGTTGTTGAATCTTGTTATGTTCATATAAATATTTACATACGTTAAGTTTGCTGAAAATAAGCGCAGTTGACAGTGAGAGGACATTTCTTTTTTGCTGAGTTTATTTAGAAGATGTTATTGCGGGTGAAGCGAAATGCTTGTTTTCCTAGCTCCAGCAGTGCAGCAGTATCTAATCATTCACAACAATACACAAATCTAAAAGTAAATGAATGGAATTAAGAAATATATAAATATTAGGACGTGCAATGTCATAGTGGAATTGACTGAAATACATAATAATAATAATATAAATATAATATAATATATAATATAGAATACAATATATACATATGAGATGAGTAAAGCAGTATGTAAACCTTATTCAAGTGACTAGTGCTCCATTATTATAGTGGCCAGTGATTTCATGTCTATGTACATAGGGCAGCAGCCTCTAAGGTGCAGGGTTGAGTAGCTGGGTGGTACTTGGCTAGTGATGGCTATTTAACAGTCTGATGGTCTTGAGATAGAAGCTGTTTTTCAGTCTCTCTGTCCCTGCTTTGATGCACCTGCACTGACTTCGCCTTCTGGATGATAGTGGGGTGAACAAGCAGTGGCTCGGGTGGTTGATGTCCTTGATGATCTTTTTGGCCTTCTTGTGACATCTGTGCTATAGGTGTCCTGGGGGGCAGGCATTGTGCCCTGGTGATGCGTTGGGCAGACCCTTCCACCCTCTGGATGGCCCTGTGTTTGCAGGCGGTGCAGTTGCCGTACCAGGTGGTGATACATCCCGACAGGATGCTCTCAATTGTGCATCTGTAAAGGTTTCTGAGGGTCTTAGGGGCCAAGCCACATTTGTTGTGCCTACTTGTGCCTACATACTGTACTGACAAGCGTCTACTTCACCACACTGTCTGTGTGTGTGGACCATTTCAGATTGTCAGTGATGTGTAAAAATAAAATATATGTATTTTTTAAATAATATAGGAGGAATAGGATGGTGATTTGTATCTTTATGAAATAGTGGTGTATTAGGTGTAGGGTTCGTTTTTCTTTTCCTTTTTCACTTTCCTTTTTTATGTTTGTATCAGAAAATGTAACGTGATTGACTTACACACTACCGCACAATAGGTGGCGGCATGCACAAACAAAATGTGTGAACGCCATAATGCCGAAGAAGAAGAACAACAACAACAACAGCAGCAGCAGCAGCAACTGCGCCTACCCAGCTGACTGTTGACAGGCCCGCACGGCGCATGTCTGCTAAACTGTGCTCCAATCCACTCACTGCACCACAGATATAACAATGAGACAGATATTTCCCTGAATGTTTAAATATGAAGCATCCGCTTGGCCTTTCCACTCACTACCAATATGGTAGTGACAGGAAGCCCACTTGCGAGCACATGGAACGAGATGGATTTTGGTCGACATTAGGCAAATGTTCTCATCGATTAAACATTTGATCTCAATACAGGTTTCCAAAACTAGAATATGTTCTGAACAGAATGGATTAAGTTTAGCAAACTTTACCCTTTGGAAAAGTTGTTAAAAATCGCGTTGTTTAGAAGGAGCGCAATGGGGAATGGAGTTATTGCACACGCGCGTTTCACATAGCGTGTGTTCCCTAACGGAAATATTCAGATGATGCTAGAACGCACCAATAGGATCTCGCTAGTTCGTGCTTGGCTCTGCTTGTTCTGCCCACTGAGGCTCGTTAGTTCCCATTGGAAATGACAGGCAGTGGTCTATCTTGGTTTACTTATACACATCTTTGACTGAACTATAGCGCAAGAGTTTAGGCTCCATTCTCCAGCATAGTTTCGTTTTCTGATTCCCATCTAGAACTTTCCAGCTAGCTAGTCTCTGCTCTTTCTCCCACTGACAACACTTCTAGCCCCATGGCATCCGAACGGCAAGTATATAAGCTACCTTTTCGAGTATTTTGTCATAAATGTTTCCTTATTCAAGAGGCTAACGTTAGCTTTGTTTTCTTGTTTTAGCAGTTTCTCCGATAGCTTCATAGACGAGAACCCACAGAAAGCTATCGAGGTAAACAACGGCCTGTCATTATGAACTCGTTTTTATTGAAAGTAAATAGCATTTTTGCTAGATAAAGTTGTCATGGGTTTGGAAATGTTTTCAATAACTCTAACTAGATAGCTGGCTATACACTTTTCGGGGCTGGCTAGCTAGCTAATCTTCTGCTAACTTTAGAAACTAATCTAACGAGAGAGCCAGTTAAGTTAGCCACCCTATCGGACTATTTTGGTCTGAAACGACGTACTCTCGGTAGTTGCTCAACTCCAGCAATAGTGATCTAGCTAGCTACTAGTATGTGTGTACCGTCACATGAGCTAGTTAGCTTATTGGTTGTATCTTGTTGTACTCGCTAGCCAGTTAAGCTAATGTTAGCATTGCTAGCTAACTGGCTAACCACCTGCCATACTGTACATGTCTTGACTGTAGCTAACCACCATGTCTTGAATGTAGCTAACTACCTTACTAATGTAAGACTAATAAGATTGTGTGCAGAAAGCCAAGTTAAATAGTTTGGAAAATGTATCTAAACAATAGTTAACCTTAGATAGTGGTTATAAACATGTTTTTTTTTTCAATGTCTTGTCAATTCAATTGACCCCAAGTTTGCCCATTGGATGTCACCGTCATTTTCCCCCAGGAACTTAACGAAGCATTGGAAGGTAACTCAGACAATTCAGAATGGTTCTGCCAACGAGCCTATGCCCACCTCCAACTGAAAAACTACAGCTGTAAGTCTCTTATCCAAATACCCCCCCCCCCCCCCCCCCCCCCCCAGACAAACCTTAATCCTCCATTGACAAACTACAGCTCTAACCCTTGACTAACCTACCTAGCTTTACTGATTTTCTGAAATTGGTGTTTTGTAGAATTATTTTAATTTAAGTGACTGGCATATGTTAGTTCCCTCATCTTGTTTTTGCTACAGAAACTTGAGCTATGTTTCTCATCTGGGTATATCTGTTTCTACAGGTGCTGTCGATGATGCCAAGAAAGCCCAGCAGCTCAACCCCAGTCTTGCGCTTGCCTTCATGAGAACAGGGTATGTGTGCAGAAGGAGTCTAGCTAGGGCTGGCAATATGGCTTAATTTTTTTTTTTTTTTGTCAAATGTATATATTTCAATTTTTTTGTCTTTTTTCTAAATAAGCTTTGTTGCGCAACTTAATGGTCAATACACTGCATTTCAAACAGTCAGGAATAATCTAATTAATTCAGGGCTTGTAAAATTATGCCTAGGCTAACCGTAACTACCAGGGCAGCAGGTAGCCTAACGGAGCGTTGGGCCGTAACCGAAAGGTCACTGGTTCGAATACCAAAACCATCAATGTGAAAATTCTGTGTCCTCGTGCAAGGCATTTAACCCTCATTTGCTCCAGGGACTCTGTACTACTATGGCTGATGATATTCAGTGTATGTGACAATAGACCGTATAAAGTTTGGACACACCTACTCATTCAAGAGTTTTTATTCATACTATTTTCTACATTGAAGAATAATAGTGAAGACATCAAAACTATGAAATAGCACATGGAATCATGTAGTAACCAAAAAAGTGTTAAACAAATCAAAAGTTATTTTAGAATCTAAGTAGCCACCCTTTGACTTGATGACAGCTTTGCACACGCTTGGCATTCTCTCAACCAGCTTCATGAGTTAGTCACCTGGAATGCATTTCAATTAACAGGTGTTCCTTAATTTGTGGAATTTATTTTCTTCTTTATGTGTTTGATTTGTTTAACACTTTTTTTGTGGTTACTACATGATTCCATATGTGTTATTTCATAGTTCTGTAGAAAATACAAAAAAAGCTTTTGACTGGTACTGTGTATATCATTTATGTTATCAAAATGGTTTAACCAGCTTTTTTTTGCAAAATCACTGGCCTGGCTTTCAAGTCTATGAAAATGCCCTTTTTGTAACAAATTTAACCAGAACCATGCATAATGCACATCCACTAATAATGACAGCAATGTCTCACTCATAAGACCACCTGCTAGTGAGTAGCCAGCAATTTTGATATTTAAAGTCTCCAACTTGAATCTATTTGCTTGCTAACAAGGTAGAACAATTGAACTATGACAGACAGCCTCCTGTCCGTCTCAAACCGTTTGAACACTTTGTTTAGATGTTGAAATCAAGTGGATTACCAATATAAATATGCTTATTTCTCAGAATGAGAATTAATTGCCAATTCCTTATATACATGTGTCTTGTGTTCAATGCACATTTATAAAACACAGACTAGACAGCACATAACACTCTTGCTAAAATGCTGCTAGCGGTACTGCAATTCTGTGCGAAGTAGACGAGACCAAAAAGACACGCTCATAGAAACAAAAAAATATATTAAAACCTTGATTCTTGTGGAATTTTTGAATATCGCGCTTAAACATGAATTCAAATCAATTTATCACCCAGCCCAAAGTCTAGCCCATGACACCTGTCAAACAATGTCAATCGATCTGAATTGACATGCATTTATTTTGGCAGCTTGTGTTTTCTGGGGGGAATGTCACTGTTGATTTTTAAATGACTATGAGGATGACTGCTTAAAGATGTTTTCAGAACACTAAGCACTGTTGTTGAACATTTTACAGAAATGTGATGCGTTTTTTCTAATAAATCAGAAAATCCATTTGGTTAAACTCAACTCCACATCTCCCTTATATCAGGGGTCTTCAAACCTTTCTTGACCAGGGACCCCCTCCCAGGCATATCAGCGACCCCATCATACTTTAGCAAAAACATATTTTTTTCAAGTCTTGTCTTATCAGGTGAATGATGATGATAAATTCTAAAATGAATAGATTTGTTACATAGTTTTTCCGTTATTTTGACCTCCCCACATTTATAATTGAATGATAATGTGTAAATTCTAATATAGCCTATTAGCTAGAAAGGTCATTCCAAACACATTTTCCCTAAGCGCAGCTGTTTAGCTGGTTAATATTTAGCCGTGTGTTGGAAAAAATGTATGTCAAAGCTTACCAGCAGCTACAGTGGTAGCCTGTTCGCGGGTGCTTTTTCAAAGCCTGTGTCAGATACTCCAGTGAGTGTATTTGGCTCCAATGAATGTAATTTGCTCAATATTAATCTTTGCGAAATAATGTAATATGTTATTCTATTGCTAGGGATATTCATAACGTTAAAGTAAAAATTACTTTTTATACAGTGCATTTGGAAAGTATTCAAACCCCTTGACTTTTTCCACATTTTGTTATGTTACAGCCTTATTCTAACATGTATTAAATAAATACACATTCTCATCAATCTACACAGTACCGCGTAATGGCAAAGCAAAAGCATGTTTTTTTTTGTATTTTATGCAAATGTATAAAAATAACTTATTTACTTAAGGATTCAGACCCTTTACTCAATTGCGCTCAGGTGCATCCTGTCCTGTTACCATTGATTGTCCTTGATGTTTCTTGATTGGAGTCCACCTGTAGAAAATTAAATTTATTGAACATGATTTGGAGAGGCGCACACACCTGTCTATATAAGGTCCCACATTTGACAGTGCATGTCAGAGAAAAAACCAAGCCATGAGGTCGAAGGAATTGTCTGTAGAGCTTCAAGACAGGATTGTGTCGAGGCACAGATCTGGGGACCAAAAATATATGTAGCATTGAAGGTCCCTAAGAACACAGTGGCCTTATCATTCTTAAATGGTACAAGTTTAGAACCACCAAGACTCTTCCTAGAGCTGGCTGCACGTCCAAACTGAGCAATCGGGGAAGAAGGGCCTTGGTAAGGGAAGTGACCAAGAACCCAATGGTCACTTTGACAGAGCTCCTCTGTGGAGATGGGAGAACCTTCTAGAAGGGCCACCATCTCTGCAGCACTTCACCAATCAGACCTTTATGGTAGAATGGCCAGACGACGGAAGTCACTCAGTAAAAGGCACATGACAGCCCGCTTGGAATTTGCCAAAATAAACAAGAAACAAGATTCTCTGGTCTGATGAAACCAAGATTGAACTCTTTGGCCCGAATGCCAAGCATCAAACCTGGCACCATCCCTATGGTGAAGCATGGTGGTGGCAGCATCATGTTGTGGGCATGTTTTTCAGCAGCTAGGACTGGGAGACTAGTCAGGATCAAGGGAAAGATGAACAGAGAAAAGTAGAGAGATCCTTGATGAAAACCTGCTCAGGACCTCAGACTGGGGCGACGGTTCACCTTCCAACAGGACAACAACCCTAAGCACACTGCCAAGGCAACGCAGGAGTGGTTTTGGGAGAAACCTGAAAATAGCTGTACAGCAACGCTCCCCATCCAACCTGACAGAGCTTGAGAGGATCTGCAGAGAAGAATGGGAGAAACTCCCTATATACAGGTGTGCCAAGCTTGTAGCGTCATACCCAAGAAGACACAAGGCTGTAATAGCTGCCAAAGGTATTTCAACTGAGTAAAGGATCTGAATACTTATGTAAATGTGATATTTCAGTTTTTTAAAAGTTTTTTTTTAATACGTTTGAAAAATATTCAAAGCTTATTTTTGCTTTTGTCATTATGGGCTATTGTTTGTAGATAGATGGGGGGCGATGTAATCAATTTTAGAGTTAGGCTGTAACATAACAATTTGGAAAATGTCAGTCTGAATACTTTCCGAATGCACTGTATATATTTAAATTATTTTCGCTGATCCCGTGCTGTACTTGGCCGCGGACCACCGATTTAAAAAACCACTGCCTTATATGTCAAACTTAAATTGGTTGTCAGTTCTCTCCAGGTTTTTTTTTGTTGGTCTGTTTCTGATAACATCCCTGTCTCCCTCCCTGCAGAATGGCAGAGTTCCACCTGAACCACTTCGAGTCGGCACATGCTGCCTTCACTCAGGGACACAGCCTGGACGGTGAGGTCTTGCTGAGGGGACCTGTGAAGCACCTATCACCTGGACACCTCCTCTAACCTCACCCACTTCATCCCAAATCCACTGCTAGCCCATTAGACATTTCATGCATATCTAAAAGCTAAATATATTATTGGTAATAGAAATATACGAACAGCTCTTGGTCTCTGATAAGTTAGGTCAGTGGTATTCCATTTTTTTCAGCGGGTACCCCATTTTCTTTCAGCCAAAAGTTTTGGACACTTTTTTTTTTCTTTTTTTCTGCAAGAATATCTTGTGACCCCAGCCCAAATCTAATGACAACCTTCAAATCGATACATTTTCATATCTTATCAAAATGAAAAGAAACCAATGCATACGTTTATACCTTGAACACACCTACAGTGTTTTTTTGTGTAAAATGTTATGCGGCATCTGAATTTGTGTGCAACAAAAGTTCAACAATCACCTTCTGCTACCATTTCTGTCAAGCAGTCTACGCATACAGTTTGACGCATACGTTACATTTTTCCACCGTATGCACCACACTGCTAGGCAGCGTTCCATTGGACATGAATGTACTTCTGGTGTACCATGACGCTGTCGGTGTGATCGAGGCGTTACTCAATATTTAATTTCGAATTATTTTATATATTTTTATAAATAAAAACATATTGTCCCATACAATAATCTGTGTTTTTAATTTGTACTAATTAAATATTTTTTTGGTTGGGGTCATCAAAATGAGACTTTTTTGTTGTTGTTGTAATACTTCTGGGTTAGGTGAAATATTAGCTATATTGCTTATCTTGTCTGTTTGGATCTACAGAAGTCTGTGGCTACGGGTATATTTGTAATTCCTCAGTAGAGTTGTGTTCAAACTGGTTGAGATTGTCTGAATCCTAACAGTGTGTTCTCCCTATGCTCCATAGGCTCCGATAACACTTTCCAAATGTGGATCAAACGCTGTGAGGAGATGATGGAGAGTAAGTAGGATCTGCTTTCGTACCTCGACCGCCATAACGAAAATAAGTCCCTGACTTTGTGCAATCCGGGTCACGTTTTATAAAAAAATAAATGTTAATCTAAGTACTGTGTATGCAGTTGAAGTCGGAAGTTTACATACATCTTAGCCAAACACATTTAAACTCAGTTTTCCACAATTCCCGACATTTAATCCTAGTAAAAATTCCCTGTCTTAGGTCAGTTAGGATCACCACTTTATTTTAAGAATATGAATGATTTATTTCAGCTTTTATTTCTTTCATCACATTCCCAGTGGGTCAGAAGTTTACATACACTCAATTAGTATTTGGTAGCATTACATTTCAGGTAGCCTTCCACAAGCTTCCCACAATAAGTTGGGTGAATTTTGGCCCATTCCTCCTGACAGAGCTGATGTAACTGAGTCAGGTTTGTAGGCCTCCTTGCTCACACATGCTTTTTCAGTTCTGCCCACAAATTTTCTATGGGATTGAGATCAGGGCTTTGTGATGCCACTCCAATACCTTGACTTTGTTGTCCTTAAGCCATTTTGTCACAACTTTGGAAGTGTGCTTGGGGTCATTGTCCATTTGGAAGACCCATTTGCGGCCAAGCTTTAACTTCCTGACTGATGTCTAGAGATGTTGCTTCAATATCTCCACATAATTTTCCTTTCTCGTGAAGCCATCTATTTTGTGAAGTGCACCAGTCCCTCCTGTAGAAAAGCACCCCCACAACATGATGCTGCCACCCCCGTGCTTCACGGTTGGGATGGTGTTCTTCGGCTTGCAAGACTCCCCCTTTTTCCTCCAAACATAACGATGGTCATTATGGGCTAACAGTTATATTTTTGTTTCATCAGACCAGAGGATATTTCTCCAAAAAGTATGATCTTTGTCCCCATGAGCAGTTGCAAACCGTAGTCTGGCTTTTTTATGGCAGTTTTGGAGCAGTGGCTTCTTCCTTGTTGAGCGGCCTTTCAGCTTATGTCGATATAGGTCTCGTTTTACTGTGGAGATAGATACTTTTTTACCTGTTTCCTCCAGCATCTTCACAAGGTCCTTTGCTGTTGATCTGGGATTGATTTGCACTTTTCTCACCAAAGTACGTTCATCTCTAGGAGACAGAACGCGTCTCCTTCCTGAGCGGTATGACGTATGACGCTGCGTGGTCCCATGGTGTTTATACTTGCGTACTATTGTTTGTACAGATGAACGTGGTACCTTCAGGCATTTGGAAATTGCTCCAAAGGATGAGCCAGACTTGTGGAGGTCTAGAATTTATTTTCTGAGGTCTTGGCTGATTTCTTTTGATTTTCCCATGATGTCAAGCAAAGAGGCACTGAGTTTGAAGGTAGGCCTTGAAATGCATCCACAGGTTCACCTCCAATTGACTCAAATGATGTTAATTAGCCCATCGGAAGCTTCTACAGCCATGACGTAATTTTCTGGAATTTTCCAAGCTGTTTAAAGGCACAGTCAACTTAGTGTATGTAAACTTCTGAACCACTGGAATTGTGATACAGTGAAATAGTCTCTAAAAAATTGTTGGAAAAAGTACTTGTCATACACAAAGTAGATGTCCTAACTGACTTGCCAAACTATAATTTGTTAACAAGACACTTTGTGGAGTGGTTGAAATATGACTGAATGACTCCAACCTAAGTGTATGTTAACTTAGCTGACAAATATAATCAATAAATTGGATAGCGACACACACATTTGTGAATTTGTCTCTATACTCCAGAATTTTGGATTTGAGATGAGATGTTTCATGAGGCGACACTACAGAATGTCATCTTTTATTTTAGGGTATTGTCAAACTTATGTTGTACTGTTTTGAAACACAAATTATTTATCTTTCTACTACCCCTATTTGAATACTTTTTTTGTGTATGTGTGTGTGAATTTTACCCCTTTTTCTCCCCAATTTCATGGTATCCAATTAGTAGCTACTATCTTGTCTCATCGCTACAAGTCCCGTACGGGCTCGGGAGGGACGAAGTTTGAAAGTCATGCGTCCTCCGATACACAACCCAACCAAGCCGCACTGCTTCTTAACACAGCGTGCATCCAACCCGGAAGCCAGCCGCACCGACGTGTCGGAGGAAACACTGTGCACCTGGCAACCTTGGTTAGCGTGCACTGCGCCCGGCCCG
Source organism: Oncorhynchus mykiss (assembly GCF_013265735.2). NCBI lineage: Eukaryota > Metazoa > Chordata > Actinopteri > Salmoniformes > Salmonidae > Oncorhynchus > Oncorhynchus mykiss. The sequence continues at coordinate 9,240,330 of NC_048592.1, forward strand.
CCACAGGAGTCGCTGGTGATGAGACAGAAATTGCTCTGCCATTTCCCAGTTGCTAAAATTCTGATACTATGCCTAATTTCAGTTTGACAGAACAAGCAAGTATAGTGTAGAGAATCATTGTACCATCTAAATCGCTGTGAAATATCCTTTCCATAACCAAAAATATTGTTTTCTCAACTGTTTGAAGTTAATGTACCGAAAGAAAAAACTTAAGAACGGGATGCATAGAAATGGTGCACATTGAATAGATCTACTGCTTCTTACGACTTGCTTTCAATGAGAGTGACAGATCTATAACATTTCTATATGAATTTGGTTGAGTCGCCCAAAAAGTTACATATTGCAGCTTTTAAAGTAGTCAAACGTTTAGTATTTGGTCCCATATTCCTAGTACGCAATGACTACATCACACTTGTGACTCTATAACCTTGTCGGATGCATTTGCAGGTTGTTTTTGTTGTTAGATTATGTTTTGCCCAATACAAACTGAAAAATGTATTGTCATTTTGGAGTCACTTTTTATTGTAAATAAGAATGGAAGATGTTTCTGAACATTTCATTAATGTGGCTGCTACCTCGATTATGGATAATCATGAATGATTTGTGAATAATGAGCAAGTTAGAGGTCATACCCCTCAAAACACTGACCTCCCCTGTTATTGGTATAAAAAAAATGTGGGGGGGGGGGTGTTTATTTACTGTCACCTCGTGAAACATTTTTATCTCAAATCCAAAATGCTGGTGATTTCAGCTTCACTGTTCAAATAGAGGTTGGAGATGCATTCCACTCCCTATCTAAACTCTAACCCTGTACTAGCTAAACTCTTCGATAGAGAATATGTGTGTGTGGTTGTCATCGTCTGAGGGTTTAAATTGAACCTGTTTGAATCGCATTAATAATTTAGGTCTCTGGGGTGGGGTGGGAGGCCTCAGATCAACCCCAGTAAACATCCAAACACACACATCCATTGCGTGTTGGGCTCGCATTCTAAACAGCCCATGTGGACCCCCCCCATGCATACCAAAATACAGACGCACGCACATACAGATATATAATACATGTTCAAACAGATTCAAAAGCACATTGTTGCACACGTACACCAACACACACCTCAGTCCTCCGTTGCCATACCCTGGCCTTACCCTGTGAGTTCCCTCCCGTCTCTTTCATGTGTGAAGTGACAGTGTTTACCGCTAGGCGCTTCAGCTTGACGCCCCCACACATCAAAACGGGGTGTGCATATGGTGATATCACACACTCCCCGTTTCCCTTTTCAAACGCGACCTCATTTAGACAACATTAATGCTCCGTCTCATCCTTCCCCTTTTATCTCTTCTTTCCTTTTCTCTCCCTCTCTCGCTATTTATTTTTCTCCCTCCCCCTCTACTGGCCTCCCTCTGCCACCTCCTTCTCTAATGAAAGCAGTGAATAATGTAACAGACATAACTGGTAAATACAGATCAGGCCTGTTTAGCCTCAGAGGGTAAACAAACTGCCTCTGCGATCTCACAGGGAGGTGTGTGTGTGTTTATCTGGCCTGTTAATCTATGAGTAAGTGGAAACTGGCTGACTATACTATTCCTTTTCCTCTCCTTTGCAGTGGCCAATCAGAATGGAAAGGAGAACAAGGTAAGCGCCAATGACCATTTTGGACGTTCCTGCCATTATTCTATGTCCACAGTAGAGATGGAAAGAGGCCTCATCTTTATCTGTTCCATTAGGCCATCTGTGACAGCCTCAATGGCACTGCCCAAGCGTTCTCCATTTTGAGGTGGTACATTTTCTTCTTCACGATTGGCTGATCCCTCCTGATGACCCGTTGGACATGACTCCCAACAGGGTCACCAGGAGGGATCAGCCAATGAAGTTGGAAGTCCCACCCAGTTCACGACATTCAAATGGTGGAAGCCCTCAATTGCGCTGCCCAATGCCAAAACAGCCTCTTGGCCACTAGAGGCCTCTATCATTCTCTATGATGTCCACATACATTCAGACCACATGTGCCAACCTCATTCCATGGTAGGGCTGAGTGTCTGCGGGTTTTCGCTCCTCCCTTGTACTTAATTAGACTAAATAAGGTCGCTAATTAGTAAGGAACTCCCCTCACCTGGTTGTCTGTCTTAATTGAAAGGTAAAAACCCAAAAAATGTGGACACTTGGCCCTCCGTGGAAAGAGGTTGACACCCCTGCCTTATGGCTTTCAGTTCCACTCTCCGCCTCATGGGGGCAGTGTTACACTCAGTATTTCAGACCGTATTCCGTCTGGTCTAATGGCTAAAGCTCATCATTAAACCCTCTTTCTCTTTTTTTTCCTCTCTTGTTTTGTTTAAACTTTCTCTCTCTCTTCCTGGGATGACTGGATTCCACCGCAGACACCGACGCCACACATTAAGTAAGTACAGTCCATGCTGAGTCGCAAATGGCACCATATTCTCTACATAGTGCACTACCTATGACCCTGGTCAAAAGTAGTGTACTATATTGGGAATAGGAGGCCATTTGGGATGCACTCTGTGTGCAGGAAGGTGGATAACTTGTTCCTACTCTTCAACCTGTACTAAGTGTGTTTTTCCTCAGGCATGACTGGTACCAGACAGAGTCTCAGGTCATCGTCACCATCATGGTGAAAAATGTGCCTAAGGATGGGGTCAACATCAACTTCGAAGAGAGACAGGTACACACCCTAACTCTCTCTCTCTCTCTCTCACTCACTCACTCACTCACTCACTCACTCACTCACTCACTCACTCACTCACTCACTCACTCACTCACTCACTCACTCACTCACTCACTCACTCACTCACTCACTCACTCACTCACTCACTCACTCACTCACTCACTCACTCTCACACACACACACACACACACACACACACACAGGTCAGTGTAAGAAGCTCTTGAGGAGAGCGCATGACAGTTCTAAACTGTCAGAACTGTTGCCAGAGTATCAGCTGCCCAGTACTATCGTCACTGAGGAAGCTAACTTTAGACATGTCTATTTCTCATCTTATTTACACTGACTTTAAAAATATTAACTCAACATGTTTCATGAGCTGAAATAATAGATCTCAGAAATGTTCCATACGCACATAAAAGCTTATTTCCCTCAAATGTTGTGCATTAATGAGTTTACATCCCAGTTAGTGAGCATTTCTCCTTTGCCAAGATAAGCCATCCAACTGACAGGTGTGGCATATAAAAAGGCTGATGAGGATTATGGAATGACAGAGAGGAAAGGCGGGGGAGTCGTCTTCCCAGAGGTGGGGTGTGGGGGTAGATTAGTAGTGATGGGAGGTTGTTAGGCTTGGCCGGTATCCAGATTTTCTCTCATCCCTTGATTTACAGTATTACCGCGCAGGGCACTTTTCTTGCTAAAAAGGCAAGAAAAGTATATTACCAGAATGCTAACAATCTTAGCACAAGCTATTAGCAAAACCACATAGATGCTAAATGCTAATAAGTGAGAAGCAAACTAATTGCAAAGACAATCAAATCAGCTCATAAAGTTATACAAGAATAGCTAGTGAATGTCATTTTAGGTGAGTGTGGACATTTACAAGCGAAAGTGATAGAGAAATTGTGCAAATGAACAAAGTTGTGATGCATGCTTTTCTGAAGGAAGTGCAGGATGTGTGTACATATGGGAGAAGAACAGAGGGGGAAACACCACTAGTAGGAAGCACAGAGGGGAAAATGGCAACTGCACCGCACAAGACTCGCTGATATACACTGCTCAAAAAAATAAAGGGAACACTTAAACAACACAATGTAACTCCAAGTCAATCACACTTCTGTGAAATCAAACTGTCCACTTAGGAAGCAACACTGATTGACAATAAATTTCACATGCTGTTGTGCAAATGGAATAGACAACAGGTGGAAATTATAGGCAATTAGCAAGACACCCCCAATAAAGGAGTGGTTCTGCAGGTGGAGACCACAGACCACTTCTCAGTTCCTATGCTTCCTGGCTGATGTTTTGATCACTTTTGAATGCTGGCGGTACTTTCACTCTAGTGGTAGCATGAGACGGAGTCTACAACCCACACAAGTGGCTCAGGTAGTGCAGCTCATCCAGGATGGCACATCAATGCGAGCTGTGGCAAGAAGGTTTGCTGTGTCTGTCAGCGTAGTGTTCAGAGCATGGAGGCGCTACCAGGAGACAGGCCAGTACATCAGGAGACGTGGAGGAGGCCGTACGAGGGCAACAACCCAGCAGCAGGACCACTACCTATGCCTTTCTGCAAGGAGGAACACTGCCAGAGCCCTGCAAAAGGACCTCCAGCAGGCCACAAATGTGCATGTGTCCGCTCAAACGGTCAGAAACAGACTCCATGATCGTGGTATGAGGGCCCAACGTCCACAGGTGGGGGTTGTGCTTACAGCCCAACACTGTGCAGAATGTTTGGTATTTGCCAGAGAACACCAAGATTGGCAAATTCGCCACTGGCGCCCTGTGCTCTTCACAGATGAAAGCAGGTTCACACTGGGCACGTGACAGTCTGGAGACGCCGTGGATAACGTTCTGCTGCCTGCAACATCCTCCAGCATGACCGGTTTGGCGGTGGGTCAGTCATGGTGTGGGGTGGCATTTCTTTGGGGGGCCGCACAGCCCTCCATGTGCTCGCCAGAGGTAGCCTGACTGCCATTAGGTACCGTGATGAGATCCTCAGACCCGTTGTGAGACCATATGCTGGTGCGGTTGGCCCTGGGTTCCTCCTAATGCAAGACAATGCTAGACCTCATGTGGCTGGAGTGTGTCAGCAGTTCCTGCAAGAGGAAGGCATTGATGCTATGGACTGGCCCGCCCGTTCCCCAGACCTGAATCCAATTCAGCACATCTGGGACATCATGTCCCGCTCCATCCACCAACGCCACGTTGCACCACAGACTGTCCAGGAGTTGGCGGATGCTTTAGTCCAGGTCTGGGAGGAGATCCCTCAGGAGACCATCCGCCACCTCATCAGGAGCATGCCCAGGCGTTGTAGGGAGGTCATACAGGCACGTGGAGGCCACACACACTACTGAGCCTCATTTTGACTTGTTTTAAGGACATTACATCAAAGTTGGATCAGCCTGAAGTGTTGTTTTCCACTTTAATTTTGAGTGTGACTCCAAATCCAGACCTCCATGGGTTGATAAATTTGATTTCCATTGATCATTTTTGTGATTTTGTTGTCAGCACATTCAACTATGTAAAGAAAAAAGTATTTAATAAGAATATTTAATTCATTCAGATCTAGGATGTGTTATTTTAGTGTTCCCTTTATTTTTTTGAGCAGTGTATGTGCTATGGACTCACTAGCTCCTTCTTTCTCCCATTGTGCTATTTACAAACAAACACGTCACTGGTTCAACTGTTCTGGGGGAACTACGGTAAGTTCCATAATGTGACCTGTGAAGTGAAGAACGCCATCTGCTTTATCACCTAACGTGTTGCAGAAGTTGACTGCAGGTATTAACTTAAACAGTAGCTACATATTAAAATGTATGGAAAAAATAGTTTTGACAGTATTGAAAAGCCATCCTGTGGCGCTTTCCAAATACCCCGGTATACTGCCCAAGCCTAGTTGTTCTCTCTGCTGAGGTCCCCCTACAGGAGAGCAGCTCTCTCTGATACACACAGAGAGATGCCCGATTCCAGTTCCACATCTCGTTCCCTTCCTCTGCCCTCGCCCACTCTTTCTGTTGTTCTGAGAATAGTATTGGAGGTGTTATTAGGGCTTATGAGATAGCTAGGGGGCTTGCCGTCCAGAGGATCTATGGCAGGGATGCTGTAAGGGATACGCACAATGCCATCAGGGGTATGCCAATTAAAAATGTCACTTAATTTTTTTTTTTTTTTTTTATATATATACAGTGCCTTGCGAAAGTATTCGGCCCCCTTGAACTTTGTGACCTTTTGCCACATTTCAGGTTTCAAACATAAAGATATAAAACTGTATTTTTTGTGAAGAATCAACAACAAGTGGGACACAATCATGAAGTGGAACGAGATTTATTGGATATTTCAAACTTTTTTAACAAATTCAAAAACTGAAAAATTGGGCGTGCAAAATTATTCAGCCCCTTTACTTTCAGTGCAGCAAACTCTCTCCAGAAGTTCAGTGAGGATCTCTGAATGATCCAATGTTGACCTAAATGACTAATGATGATAAATACAATCCACCTGTGTGTAATCAAGTCTCCGTATAAATGCACCTGCACTGTGATAGTCTCAGAGGTCCGTTAAAAGCGCAGAGAGCATCATGAAGAACAAGGAACACACCAGGCAGGTCCGAGATACTGTTGTGAAGAAGTTTAAAGCAGGATTTGGATACAAAAATATTTCCCAAGCTTTAAACATTCCAAGGAGCACTGTGCAAGCGATAATATTGAAATGGAAGGAGTATCAGACCACTGCAAATCTACCAAGACCTGGCCATCCCTCTAAACTTTCAGCTCATACAAGGAGAAGACTGATCAGAGATGCAGCCAAGAGGCCCATGATCACTCTGCAGCTGAGGTGGGAGACTGTCCATAGGACAACAATCAGTCGTATATTGCACAAATCTGGCCTTTATGGAAGAGTGGCAAGAAGAAAGCCATTTCTTAAAGATATCCATAAAAAGTGTAGTTTAAAGTTTGCCACAAGCCACCTGGGAGACACACCAAACATGTGGAAGAAGGTGCTCTGGTCAGATGAAACCAAAATTGAACTTTTTGGCAACAATGCAAAATGTTATGTTTGGCGTAAAAGCAACACAGCTCATCACCCTGAACACACCATCCCCACTGTCAAACATGGTGGTGGCAGCATCATGGTTTGGGCCTGCTTTTCTTCAGCAGGGACAGGGAAGATGGTTAAAATTGATGGGAAGATGGATGGAGCCAAATACAGGACCATTCTGGTAGAAAACCTGATGGAGTCTGCAAAAGACCTGAGACTGGGACAGAGATTTGTCTTCCAACAAGACAATGATCCAAAACATAAATTAAAATCTACAATGGAATGGTTCAAAAATAAACATATCCAGGTGTTAGAATGGCCAAGTCAAAGTCCAGACCTGAATCCAATCGAGAATCTGTGGAAAGAACTGAAAACTGCTGTTCACAAATGCTCTCCATCCAACCTCACTGAGCTCGAGCTGTTTTGCAAGGAGGAATGGGAAAAAATGTCAGTCTCTCGATGTGCAAAACTGATAGAGACATACCCCAAGCGACTTACAGCTGTAATCGCAGCAAAAGGTGGCGCTACAAAGTATTAACTTAAGGGGGCTGAATAATTTTGCACGCCCAATTTTTCAGTTTTTAAATTTGTTAAAAAAGTTTGAAATATCCAATAAATGTCGTTCCACTTCATGATTGTGTCCCACTTGTTGTTGATTCTTCACAAAAAAATACAGTTTTATATCTTTATGTTTGAAGCCTGAAATGTGGCAAAAGGTCGCAAAGTTCAAGGGGGCCGAATACTTTCACAAGGCACTGTATATTATTCACATTTTTTAACAGTCAATTTTTATATTTTCCAACAGGGCTATACATTTGGGTAGTAGCCTCGTTTCACTGGCAAAATACAATTAAACCACCTAGTGTTCAGAGAAATAGCACAATGTCAAATCCAGGTAGCCTAGTCAAATGATTAACATCCAATCGCATTAACCAATACCCTCTCACGGGAATTCCACTAACGGTCCGTATGTAGCCGAACGTAGCTGCTGCTCATGTTGCGATCTGTACTCTGATGGCTCAAAAGCCATGACAGGGAGACAAAGTGAAGTGGGAAATCGTGTGCAAGCAGTTGCTCCCGACACCACTTGGGTACACTGCAGCATCCACCGAGAGGCTCTTGCTGCCAAAGGAATGCCTGACAGCTTGAAAGATGTTTTGGACAACCATTTTCACTGTAATCTTTGTTAAAACGAGGCCCCTGAACATGTGTATTTTCTGCACTATGCAATGATATGGGCAGCGACCATTTTACAACATACCGAAGTGTGCTGGTTATCAAGGGGCAAAGTATTGATACGTTTTTTAAAATTGAGAGACAAGCTTAGTTTTCTTTACTGACCATAATTTTCACTTGTCTGACCACTTGTATGATGACGGGTTTCTCACACGACTGGCCTATCTGGGTGATGTTTTTTCTCGCCTGAATGATCTGAATCTAGGATTACAGGGACTCTCCGCAACTATATTCAATGTGCAGGACAAAATTTAGGCTATGATTAAGAAGCTGGAGCTCTTCTCGGTCTGCATTTAACAAGGACAACACACAGGTCTTTCCATCATTGTATGATTTTTTTTGTGTGCAAATGAACTCAAGCTTACGGACATTGTCAAATGTGATTATAGCGAAGCACCTGAGTGAGTCGGTGCGCAATTACACAGGTACTTTCCCGAAACGGATGACACAAACAACTGGATTCGTTACCCTTTCATGCCTTGCCTCCAGTCCACTTACCGATATCTGAACAAGAGAGCCTCATCGAAATTGCAACCAACAGTTCTGTGAAAATGTAATTTAATCAGAAGCCACTGCCAGATTTCTGGATTGGGCTGCGCTCAGAGTATCCTGCCTTGGCAATCACCCTGTTCAGACACTGATGCCCTTTGCAACCACGTACCTATGTGAGAGTGGATTCTCAGCCTTCACTAGCATAAACTAAATACAGGCACAGACTGGAAAATGATTTAAGACAGAGACTCTCTCAAATACAACCCAACATTGCAGAGTTATGTGCATCCTTTCAAGCACACCCTTCTCATTAACCTGTGGTGAGTTATTCACAATTTTCGATGAACAAATAAGATTTTCTATGTAAAATTATTGATTATTATTTGTGCCCTGGTCCTATAAGAGCTCTTTCACTTCCCATGAGCCGGGTTGTGACAACGCACTCATTCTTATGTTTAAATGTATCGTATAGTGTGTATGTCAGGCTTACAATGATGGCAAAAAACGACATTTGAGAGTGTGCTGACCCTGGTGCTAGAGGGGGTACGCAGCTGAAGGTTGAATGTTTGAAGATGTACGGGACTATAAGAAGTTTGGGAACCACTGCTGTAAGGGGTATCACACACTCCCTTTGGGCCCAGCTATGCCCCCAGGGGTGCCTGTAAGCTCAGATCTAGGAACAGTTTACCCTCCCCAAGTCTAAATCCTCAATTGAAGAAAGAAAGCCCAACTGATCTAAGACCAGCACTAAAACCCCCTCAGGGTGAATTTGAACAAACATCCTATCCCCAATCCTCTATAATGGTCTGCAGTGGAGGATATATAATGTGTGATTCTATCTGTAGTTGTCGGCGGTGGTGAAACTTCCGTCGGGGGAGGACTTCAGCCTGAACATGAACCTACTGCATCCCATCGTCCCCCAACACAGCACCTTCAAGGTCCTCTCCACTAAGGTAATACTCCATACTCCTTAGCCTCTCAGAACTGTCATATCATTTGCCTCAAGAACTGAGAAAATGTTCCCACAGGTGAAATGTGTTTAAAACAACAGTCCTCAAGGTGATATGCAGTCCCCAGGAACCCTTAGAAATGTGATTTTAAACACAGCAGGTTAACCAGACAATGACCAGACTGGAATGTGATAATTAACCATTAGTGGAGCAGAAAGACTGGGAGGAGGAGAATCCTCTTTAATACAGCCCTGACTGGGTCAACACACACACACACACACACTAGAACTCTGCCCTGTGAGAATTCACAAGCTCTGCAGTTGTAACTAATTATGGCCGATAATGAGTGGGAAGGGCACTTGTTATTGTACACACATTAGTGAGTAATTTGTGTGTAGGCATCTCTCCATGCTTTTTCTCACTCCCTCTTTATTATCTTGGATCCAAAATGTGGCCTGTGGTCAATGAGTGTGACTGTTTTGAAACGAAGTGTGTGCGTGTGAGAGACTCATCCTGTGCGTGTGTACATGTGAGGGAGGCACTCCGCTCATCCATCCAGTGTACGTTGGGAATCTGGGGATGGGTGCTCGTTTGGGGACTCGTTTGGGGCATGAGATGGTGCTCAGTCTAACGAGACGGCGGGACATGCCCCACACACAGCACAACAGGGGGAGGTTGACAGAGACCCGAGTGAAGATGATTTGGTAGTCCGACAGACGTGCAGCCTCTAGCTAAGCAGAGAGTGAAGGAGATGGAGGGAGAGGAGGAATAGAATATAGTGTGGTAGAGAAGAGGTTATTGCTGAGAGTTCCTGCCAGCCAATGCCAAAACTAGTTTCTACCCTCGAGAGAGGACGTTGCCCCTCTCCATACTCCCATACATACAGTCATTCACAGTTCGCCATGGCAACATCAGGCACTGCATACCAGAGGTGCACGTGTGTTGAAGCTCAAACAAAGACCCAGTCTTAGAATAGGAAGAGGAGGGGCAGATGACTGCCTAAGAGACACACACACAACAGGTTGTTGTCGGACCTGGGTTCAAATACATGTCTATTTTGATACTTGTGTATTTGAGTATATTCCGATAATGTGGCCCGAATCAATTCCTTCTTTTGGAAGTATTTAAAAATAATTTCTTATAAATAGCCTACTGTTTGAAAGTAATTTAAAATACTTTTTTCATGCCTGGGTCATGTCCATGGGAGTGTATTTGAGCATTTTCAAATTTCCAAAATTTTCAAATTTCCAAAATTCAACTATTTGTCTTTTTTTTTAAATGATTGTCGTACACGCACTGAGTACATGCACACAAACTTAATCTTGTGCGTAACACACACACACACACACACACACACACACACACAGGGAGTCAGTCTTAAAGGAAGAGAAGGGGATGGAGTTTGGGGAGGGAGCGAAGTGAGTTTAGGCCCCCTCCACTCCCACAAAGCCCTGTCTGTTCCCTGGTCCACAGGGCTCCACAGGCTCTCATGGTCCTACAGAGAAATGTAGAGAATGTACACACACAAAACACAATGTCACTTACTGTATATGTATATTTTTTTCTTATTCACACAAACATGACACGGGGACAAATGTGCACACTAAACACATCAGTCGTCGGTTGCATTCCTTTCCACTAGGCACACTGAGAGACTTTGGCTGGTCTCTGAACAGGTGAACTGTGTTCAGTTATTGTGTGTGGGAGTGTGCTGAGATTATATGACGCTTCTCTGACTTCATTTTAGCCGTGCAGCATCCTGGTATGACCAAGCGTCAGAGAGCCACCAGAAGAGACCCAGGCCAAACCTGTCCCTAACTAACTACTCTCTGTGAGAGTCCAAGGGCTCTGCGCTAGTCAGACTAACGACACCAACTGCAGAGCTCACTGTTTTTTTTTTTTCCCCCTTTCCCAATGGTGGTTTACTTCCACTGCTCTCTTCAGAGGACACTTAGGAAGGCATGCTAGGCTGTACTATGCACAGTTGCGCGTACTGGAATCACACTTGTGCCATCTTCATGTGATTTTGGTTGTGTGTGTGTGTGTGTGTGTGTGTGTGTGTGTGTGTGTGTCGTGCACACACGCACTCGTCAGTGCTACCCTCTCTGACCTCCTCCCGTCGTCGGCAATGAGGCATTCTAACCCGCGGGGTCGTCATGACAACAGGGAGCCAATTACACACCAGAGTGTTTGATCAGAACGGAAGGGTAAACACACGCACACACACTCGCTCTGCTCCAAACTCCTCTCGTCTCTGTGAATAGATAACATACAGCCTCCCTCTGTAATTTCCATGCCTGTCAGCCTCCTTCGCCAGACTGTTTCTATTTTTATTTATTTATTTGTTAAGTTGCTTTTTAAAATCTTCTCTGCTGTAATCTAAAGTAGGGGCTACTTTGTGAAGGGCTGAGATGGGAGACTCTTTGTATGTGGATTTGTATGTGCAGGGCAGAGGGGAGGGTGTGTGTGTGTGTGCATATGTTGTATAAGACTGGGGCGGGTGAGTGTGGGACAGGGGGGACATCGGTGGGGGTAAGAGCACGTGGGACTGGTGACATGGGACACAGGGACTTAACTCCCCCTCTGAGGGACTGACAGGCGTGTGTGTGTGTGTTGCTCAGTATGGCCCCTGGGAGCTGTGGGTGGTGGTCCTGTATGTGACGGTGCTGTCACATCCCTTTAAGACCCAGCCCCTCGCCTGCCGCGTCCCTTTAACACGCAGAGACACAGATGTGGCAGCAGATTAATGTTGTATAGCGCCCCCAGCACACACTCTGCACGGGCACAGACTGCACCAGTTATCACCACACACACACACACTCACTCACTCACTCACTCACTCACTCACTCTGTGTGCACAGAAGAGCATAAAAACTTCCCTGCCACTGCAAAGGGTCTGTGTGTCTCTGCCTTGTCTCCCAGCCCATTCCCCTACACTGTACACAGAGGTTGACTAGGTCGGTGTCTGCAGACAGATGTTGGTTGCAAATAATTCAATGAAGAAGGGCTCCATGTGAACATCAGTTAAAGCATGGGTCATGATTGAGCATTCAGTCCTAAGATTTGAGGTGTTTAGTCTCGGGTAAGTATTGAGCTCATCTATTAGTTGTGTGTGTGTGTGTGAGCTTCTTGATGCTCTGGCTTCTGCTCCTGACACGTTCATGAATGAAACATCCCTTAACTCAACAGAGCAGAAATTTTATTTTAATTGCGTCGACATGCCAGCGCATCCCTCCCCCCACGCTATAACTCTGTCAAACTTTTGTCTCTAAACACACATGCTCTCTTAAATACATACACACACACACACACACACAAGATGACGGGGGGGGGTACTGGAAATCTCAGCAGCTTAAGTGTCCCACTGGTATGAGGCCTGTCACTGCAGCTCGCATGTGGTGGCGGCTGTCCTCTCTCTTCTTCTCGTCTCCTCTCCTCCGATGTAATGATCTGTCCAGAAATGTGTGTTCCTGCCATTGGTCGACAGACCGATAGCTCTCACCCCACACACACACACACACACGTACGTTGAGCTGATCTGATCACACACTATCCGGCCCCTCAAGCTGACAGATGTCTCGTTAGCACTCTGTCTGTCAGGAAGATTTGGGAGTGAGCTGTGCCCCCGCATATCACTGTCTCTCTCTGCCGTGAGCTGATCCCACCATTAAAAGAGACTGGTGAGCGCTGAGCTACCGTCTTCTGATCTCACGTGTTGAGCCCAAATATAGACGTAATGATAACTAAAGACATTAGCTTCGCTCTCTCTCTCCTTGCTCTCCACGCCCTCTTCCTCCACTCTTCCTCCTCTCTCCTCTCTCCTTCTCCTCTTTTTCTCAGGTGGAGATCAAAATGAAGAAGACTGAGGGGACCAGGTGGGAGAAACTGGAGGGTGAAGGACAGGAGCCCAGCGTCAAACACTTCACCCCCAGTGAGAACCTCTCTAACGCGCGCACACACACTTAGTTTCCTCTGCTCTCTCTCCTTTACACACACACACACACACTTAGTTTCCTCTGCTCTCTCTCCTTTACACACACACACCCACTTAGTTTCCTCTGCTCTCTCTCCTTTACACACACACACACACCTAGTTTCCTCTGCTCTCTCTCCTTTACACACACACACACACACACTTAGTTTCCTCTGCTCTCTCTCCTTTACACACACCAGTCATACCGCTAAATAAATATGTTTCACAATCTTTATATATTTTTTTTTACAGCATTTGGTGTGTACTACTGAAAGCCCCGTCTCCTGTGTTGACCAGTACCCATGGTAACCCTCTCTAAACGTGTGTGTGTTCCTGTTCAGACCAGTACCCTTCTTCGTCCCACTCCAGCCGTAACTGGGACAAGGTGGTGGTCGACATCAGTGAGGAGGAAAAGAAGGAGAAACTGGAGGGAGACGCAGCGCTCAACAAACTCTTCCAGCAGATCTACGGGGACGGCACCGACGAGGTCAAACGGGCCATGAACAAGTCCTTTGTGAGTGTGTTTATATATACACACACTTGCACGCGGAGAGAAACTGTGAAATGTAGTTTCATTTTCCATTTTTTTTGCAGTATCACTGACTTACACTCCTCCCCTTGTAGATGGAGTCAGGTGGTACAGTCCTGAGCACCAACTGGACGGACGTGGGGAAGAGAACAGTGGAGATGAGCCCTCCAGACGACGTGGAGTTTAAGAAATACTGAAGAACCAGAGGGGTGTCTCTCTCGCTCTCTCTGTACTACACAGTCCTACGTTCCCCCTCTCTGCCTCAAGTGGACCGCCCCATATCTCCTCTACCCCCCCCCCCCCCCCACACACACACACTCCTCATCCCAGGCCGTCTGTCAATATTGCTTTCTCCCGGCCAACTCTCTCATTCTCTCTTTGCCTCCGATGGATGTCCACCTTATTCGCCAAAACCCACCTTTTCCAACACCTCCCCCTTCCAGTGGTCTGTCAATATTGGTTTTTAGAGCTTTGGTGATTCTCAGCAGCAATCCAGAAACCAGTCTTTACCCTCATTAAACCATTCTCACACTCTATGAAGACTGTCATAGATATATCAAACTGTCTTTCCTAGATCTCATAGAAACAGTAGGAATCATCCTCATGGTCAGTTCTGGCTGTTTGATGGTTAACCTGGTTAAAGGCGGTAATGAGTTGAAACAGAAACCCTTTTCACCTCTTCTTGTGTCTCAGCAATAGCTGGTTCTTGTTTTTAAAGCCTGTCGTTTTTCTGGGGTGGGTTGGAGGTTGGAAATGTTTCTATCGCCTCATTCACTGCTTTCATGAAAAATGAAACCTTTTTTTTTCTGTACACTCGTAGAATAATTTCTTTATCCACATCAGCAGCAATACGGTCATGAAATGGAAGTCTGGAGTCTTAATTTCCTTTTCCTCAATGTGATTCAAACTTCAATGTAAATAAATGATTTATTTTCTGGATCACCAATTTTGAGTTTTACTGTGTTTTAGTGTTGAGACCTGAAGAAGGCTAGCATCACCAATCCCAAACACGCTTATCGTACTGTTCTGATCTACTGTATTAGAGAAGGCATAGACCTCATCCTCACACACACGCTCCGCTTCTCTCTGCTACGAGTGGGCGTTGTGTAAAAGAAGCACGGGAGCATTAATATGCATCTGCCTGCCTGCTATCCGCATCATCAGCTCTCACACCTAGTTAAGTTTTAAAATCCTACTCACTCACACACCCCTTCCTCGCTGAGTTGTTAGATTCATTGCACATCGTTTCATCTCTCGTGACAATCAAAAACTGTTTTTGGCTTCGGATATAACTGCATCTCACAAACACACACACGCACACGTTGCCCCCTCCCATACCCCTGCCTGAAGCTGCTCTCCTGACATCAAAAGGAGCTAAGCACTTTGCATCGCGGGTAAGATCAGAGCGTGACGGCTGCATAGTCTTTTAGTCTCATCATAGTCGCCCAGACCTTTCAAACTCTGCTGCGCTCCAGTTTTTTAACCTTATTGATCAACTACTGCGTTGGGTATAAACTCCAGTGTGTTTGCGTGTACATAAGGCTGCTTGCGGAAGTGTGCCTGCATGCGAACTGTATGTATAGTATCATTGATCTCTGCTGTTGAACCATATTATACAGTAGGCTAATTTGCTTTGTACAGTATGAATTGTCTTCTCTGTTCGGGTCAGTACATTACTGAACTAATGTGTTTAATATGATCGAGTGATGGAAAAATGATGCGTTTATATGGTTACTTAAAATAACATTTTATTCATTGAATTGGCACTTTGAAATAGTTATTTAATGCTGATGGAGAATGCCAGATGGTGTACAGTAGATGTTGGTAGGCTCTACTTCTGGAGAAACTGTTGGGGAAATGAATAACAACGGTCTGGAGGACAGAAACACTTCTCACTAGCATGATGAATAGCTACAGACACACACAGCTGACAGTCTCGTCCCAACTCGTATACTTTAACTTCTGCCTACAGAAGACTTGTTATTTCTGACATTTGTTTCCATCAAAAAGGCAAAGGAAAAACTGAAAGGTAAGTTTACACATCACTAACTGTCGTGTCAATCACTAATAAGATAAAACTATTGACAGAAAATATGTAAATTATTTTAATATTTGGTTTCAGGTGACAAGATCAGACAGGTTGATGTCACCACAGGGTATGTAGTACTCTTAAAGAGTATGGTATGAATAATGATATACAACTTATGTTATTGTAGCATACATATTTCTCTGTTATGGTTGAAAACTGAATATCCTTGATTGATTGTTTGCTCACTCCCCTTTAAAAAAAAATAATAATAATCTTTGTCTCGCTCTTCCTCCCTTGCCCAAATCTTAAGTGAACTGCACTATACCTAGCCAAGCTAAGTACTCAATTTGGTTGACCTATCTCCCCCCCCCCCCACTACTCTCTGTTTTTCTTTCCTCTTTCTCTCTCTCTCTCTCCACCACCTGTCTTTCTCTGGATTCTACCACTCCAGGTCTAGGCAGGGGGTGTTTAGAGGATGCCCAGGATGCGACCCACCCACCAGCGGCAGGGCATGATGACTCTGCAGGCCACCCTGCACCCGCGGTAGTGGTAGGGCCAGGGTTGGAACCCCCCCAGGGGCTCACAGATCCTCTGGCACTGGGTGTGGCTCCTCCGGCACTCCGTACAGCACACGCCCTGGTGGTCCAGCATGGGGTCAAAGGTCATTGTGCCCTCCTCGCCCTCCAGACCACGCTACAGGTTGAGTGAGAGTGGAGAAGTCGTGTTAAATACTGGTAGTAGCAGCATCTGTAGACATGTCTATGTAGAAATGCATCTCTGAAGAACTAAGAAATATAATTTCTTATTTAATGGTTTATCTGAAATGCAAACACTGAGTTCTATGTCTGTTCTATGTCTGTGGTGGTCTGGGGGAGGAGCAGTCGGGATTAGGGGGAGTCTAGAGGCCTACACATGGAGGGGGTACAGGGCGTGGGGAGATTCATAGTGGAGCTATTCACACAGAGCCTCAATGGAACTTTAGATTGGTATTCTAAAGGAGTCTCTGAGGCGCAGACAGACTCAGGGTGACAGCGATCTCTCTCTCACACACACACACATGCTCTGAGGGACAGGCGTGCACACACACACCCACACACAGTTGGGGTGACAAGCGTGGCCGCTCAGGGTGATGCCGTGAACCCAGCATCTGTTCCTGCTCACACAGCTGTGCATGCTGGGAGAGAGAAGGGACAGGAACCATTTGACCCGTTGTCAGACGCTCAGCTGTTGACATGGGCGTGAGCGCGTAACATTATACTGTGTCTCTAAGAGGATGTGCAGTCTGGTTGTTAGAACAGGCCTGTGGTGACACAGCAAACACGGTCTATGAAGGCCAAACATTCGAGCTATGCTGCTGGAGTTTGAAGTTACACAGCACGCTGATTGAGTGGGCGAAGGCACTCACATGATAGGGGTTCTCAGGGTTAAATTCTGCTTCCGGGTCCACTTCCTCCTCTGCCCCCGGTGCCTGGCGGCGCTGCCGAGGGGCTGCCCTCCTCTTCCTCTGCCCACCTGGGGAGAGCACAGAGACTGTCAATATGCCATCTAGGCCAACACAACATATGTTGACATCGGGGTGTTATTGGAGCCCCCTTTGGAAGCACCACACCTACACTGAGTGTACAAAACATTAAGAACACCATCTCTTTCCATGACAGACTGAGCAGGTGAATCCAGGTGATCCCTTATTGGTGTAACTTGTTAAATCCACTTCAATCAGTGTAGACAAAGGGGGGGGGGGGGGGACAGGTTAAAGAAGGATTTTTAAGCCTGGAGACAATTGAGACATGGATTGTGTATGTGTGCCATTCAGAGGGTGAACGGGCAAGACAAAAGATTGAAGTGCCTTTTGAACAGGGTTTGGTAGTAGGTGCGAGGCGCACCGGTTTGTGTCAAGAACTGCAACGCTGCTGTGTTTTCACGCTCAACAGTTTCCTGTGTGTATCAAGAATGGTCCCCCACCCAAAGGACATCGAGCCAACTTGACACAACTGTGGGAAGCATTGGAGTCAACATGGGACAGCATCCCTGTGGAACGCTTTCGGCACCTTGTTGAGTCCATTCCCTGACAAATTGAGGCTGTTCTGAGGGAAAGGGGGGGGGGGGGGGGGGGGTGCAACTCAATATTAGAAAGGTGTTTTTAATGTTTTATACACTAATTGTGAAAAGAAAACACTAATTGTAATGTTTTGCTTATCTCCAGTGCATCATGTTGCTATGTGCATTGTTTGGAGATGACCAGTCGCTTTCACAACTTATTGTTGCCCTTCAAATACACACTTTACTACTCCCATATAAGGACTTGTGTCTGAGAATTTAAAGGTGCTAATTGGGTACCGTTGGGGTAGGTAGGGCGGAGCCAGAAGATTGGCAGGTCTCCACACAAATCGCGGATCTTGGAGCTGAGGAAGGTGGGGTCAGAGAGGGGCATGTCAGCCGCCACCCAGATCAGAGAGTCCTCCTCAAACTTAGCAGGCATCACCTCATCCTCCTGGAGAGAGAGGGGGGGGGGGGGGGGGGGGGTGGATTAATGTAATTACAGGATGAAGGTTAAAATGTGTATCCTATAAGGCCTATATTCAATCTACAGCGTTGAAAATCTGCGCTGCGGCGTGATTGAAGTTTAAAGGTCATTCCCATTTGAGCCGACATATGCAGTTTACCGTGGCGTGAACGCAGTCTCCGCGAACGCTTGGAACCTTTGCGTTTAAACTTAGACCGTGCAGATCTTCAGCGCTACAGATTGAATCGAGCCCAATTAAAACAACCCATTTCACTGCACCAGTGGATGTGACAATTAAAACAACCCATTTCACTGCACCAGTGGATGTGACAATAAAAACAACCCATTTCACTGCACCAGTGGATGTGACAATAAAAACAACCCATTTCACTGCACCAGTGGATGTGACAATAAAAACAACCCATTTCACTGCACCAGTGGATGTGACAATAAAAACAACCCATTTCACTGCACCAGTGGATGTGACAATAAAAACAACCCATTTCACTGCACCAGTGGATGTGACAATAAAAACAACCCATTTCACTGCACCAGTGGATGTGACAATTAAAACAACCCATTTCACTGCACCAGTGGATGTGACAATAAAAACAAAAAGAAACAAAAAAATGTAGCTCTGGGCTCTACCGTGTTGACAGACAGACGGACAGACAAGCTTATAAGGAATGTCCCTGGGCTTACACTGTCTGACTGATTTTCCTGTATCATTTTCCTGTATAATTGCAATATTCTTGCGACTCCTTTCGACCCCCTTGTTTGTTTTTTGATGTGGTTTCCTGTCTCGTTCCTCATTGTCTGTTTTAACCCTTTGCGTGTTTTCTTAATGCATAGCGCAAAAGGGATATCCCTCAAGCCTTCTTGTAAATATATAGTTCCTGACCTGGTGTTCATTAGACAGACAGATTGGATCTGGGTTAGAAACGTACTTTACTCATTCCCAAGGGTAGATTCAGCCGAAGACACAGGAGCTCTCCTGTCTATGAGAAGCCCTCAGATTCTCTCCAGCGTTTAGGCGCTTCAACAACGTCAAGAATCATTCACATCAAGTCAACAAGCTGAACGGAAAAGCAGGATGGCCTACATTTTATAAAGTCTCCCTGCTGATGTGTAGATCAAACACACACACACGCACACACACACACTGCTAACATGAATAGTATTATTGTATTACTAGAGTAATATACATGTTACTGGTTACTCAACAGGTAATAGATAGTTAGGGGAATGCTATCATCTAACCTACATGTACACACTTTTATTTTTCATTTTAAATTATTAGCTTGGGGTGCAAACAACAGCAAGCGTTCTCCAGTGCAGGACTGATGAGTTTACCTAACCCATTCTCTCTGTCTGTCTGTGTTTGTCTGTGTTTGTCTGTGTTTGTGTGTTGACACTGATAAGAGTTTATCGTGCCCATATTTCCCATCACTAAATCACAACCGATAACCCAGCAAGATCACACCCGATAGACTTCCGTATTCAACGTTTGTCCACGTCCCGAGGACGTTGGGAGATGCCTTCAATTACCGTCCAATAGGGGCAACGTGAGCACATATTACTCTCGAGCGGCTTGCCAGGCGAGGATCGCGGGTTCAATCCCAGTGCTAGGCAATCGTTTAAAATGGTTTCTGTTTTCACCCTGTCACAAACCTTAACCCTTACCTTAACCAGTCAGAGTTATTGCCTAAACTTAACCGTCAAGGTTTTTATGGTACCAACCTTAATCCTTACTTACATTATATATACAAAAGTATGTGGACACCCCTTCAAATTTGTGGATTCTGCTATTTCAGCCACACCCATTGCTGACAGGTGTATAAAATCGATCACACAGCCATGCAATCTCCATAGACGAACATTGGCAGTAGAATGGCCTTACTGAAGAGCTCAGTGCCACTCAACCTGGCACCTTTCCAACAAGTCAGTTTGTCAAATTTCGGTTAACTGTAAGTGCTGTTATTGTGAAGTGAAAACGTCTAGGAGAAACAACGGTTCAGCCGCAAAGTGGTAGACCACCCAAGCTCACAGAACGGGACCACCGAGTGCTGAAGCGCATAGCACGTAAAAATTGCCTGTCCTCAGTTGCAACACTCACTACCGAGTTCCAAACTGCCTCTGGAAGCAATGTCAGCACAAGAACTGTTCGTCGGGAGCTTCATGAAATGAAAGCCTTCCCAAAAGAGTGGGGGCTGTAATAGCAGCAAAGGGGGGACAAACTCCATATTAATGCCCTTGATTTTGGAATGAGATGTTCGACAAGCAGGTGTCCAAGTACTTTTGGTCATGTATTGTACTTTCACTTTACCCATAAACATTTATGCCACCTGGACGAAATTTAAATACTGAGATATTGTTGGAAGACCAGCCTGCAGCTACTATTATAACCACATCTCACTGAGCCCAACATGCACACAAACATACACTGCCTAGCACACACAGTGGAATAAATAAACGGCTGTTGACGAGGCAGAGAGGCGTGTGTGTGTGTGTGTGTGTGCGATGGCCTGCGATGGCCTGCGTGATGTTTAATGATGTGTGCATGGAGCATACACAGCGCTAACTGATTTAAATAATCAGAAAGCCTCATTTGGGCAGTGGGACAGCTTACACGCATTCACAAACGCGCAGACAGAAACACAGACATCTTGCAGCACTGTGACAGCTTGACAGGCTTGTTCAGATGTTGTTAAGATCAGTGTGTTGATCCAACCCGCCTCATTTCAGTTTGGCCAGAGAGAGACTGTGAAAACATGACTCACGAGTGAAAGCAATCCCTCTCTCTGAGCGGCACGCGCGTGTGTATGTGTGTTTGCTGGCGGGTGGGTGTGTGGGTGTCCTCTCGGCTCACCTTCCCATCAAATACTTCTTAACTGACTTCACTTTGAGAGAAATGGACAACATGACAGTTAGGGTTATCACACACGACTTGCGGTATGGGGGGTGGGGGAGTTATGTACGTCAGGTGAGTCCAGATCACAGGCCTTGTTTGGGGATAGTTTGTGGCAGAAGAGATCCTCCAGATCAGAGCGAGAGAGAGCTCATGTTTGGGGCTGGATACCAATCTGCTACAATCTCTTCCTTTACATGTACAAGCCCTTACCCTCGGGCTAAACACATCCAAGCCAACTAACCACAGACACACACACACACAACCACACAACCCAGCCAGTAAACCACTCAGTTCATCATACATCTCTCCTGTAATCTCTTAAATGAACTCAGTCTCTATATCTACCCCAACCCCCCACAACACACCACAATGTTAACTGTGTCTGACAGTAGTGATAGGTGTGTCGTGGTAGTAGGTAACCCAGAAATACACACAGCCAGAAAGACGAGAGAGAGAGCAGGAGAGCAGGTCATTCCTACCAGGTCGAATAGAAGAGAGTCTTTGTTGAGTGTTTCCACGTCAGGCAGATGAGCTTTGACCTGGGTCTTAATGTAACACTTCTCTCCTCCAGCAAAACGGATACCAGTTATACCCTGGGGTGGAGAGGAAGTTGCTTGTAAAGAAAATAACAACGTGCATCTGACATGTTACAAAATGGATTTAGCCTTCAATGTACCAATTGGAATTATTTCTGTTGTTGTTTCAAACGTACAATCTGGAAGTCGTGGACCTCCACTGCCTCCTCCTTTCCACTCCCAGTACGGAACCTCTCCATGTTGTTGGTAGCATCAATCTCCATAGAGCCCTCCTCCACCTTACCATTAATACTCATGCTGTAGTGGACGTTGTAGATCTGCCACACACACACACACACACACACACACACACACACACACACACACACACACACACACAGGGAATGTTATAACACCCGTAAGAAGGAGTTTGGTGTGTGGGGGGGGGGGGGGGGGGGGGGGGGGGGTAGATTCTCTCTCTCCTTCTTCGTAATGGGTGGGCTTTGTCGACACCTCCATCTCCATCCTAGAAGCAGCGACAAAAACAACCAAATGATTTTCCTATTCTCATTCAGGCAATGCATTTAAACTCATGCAGGCCTATAGCTACCAAATGCATTCAAATCATATACATAATTGTTTTATTATTTGACAGTAGCCTAGGCTTACCTCGATTACACCTCTCGTCCCCGGGACATCAGCAGGACCCTATGAGCCCCCTCCCCTCCCCTCCCCCCTCCCAAGTCTCAGAAACACAAGGCTTCCATTCATTATACACTCTTGACTTCTACCAAGCGCTCCAACACCTAAATGGCATAGCTCAACACAATGATATGATTTATCAGCTTTTAACATTAGGCCTGCCAGAGACTAGAGTCGCTGGTTCAAGGCCCAATGCCTCTTGAATTCGCTGTAGTCCATTATTACAGAAGGATTCATGTTAAAACTCTTACATGTTTGTTGTTAATATTCCAGAAGTAAAAAGCTCCGATAGCC
The DNA here is from genome assembly GCF_013265735.2 of Oncorhynchus mykiss. Classification (NCBI taxonomy): domain Eukaryota; kingdom Metazoa; phylum Chordata; class Actinopteri; order Salmoniformes; family Salmonidae; genus Oncorhynchus; species Oncorhynchus mykiss. The sequence continues at coordinate 9,263,174 of NC_048592.1, forward strand.
CCGAACAGCAGCAGTATTGCCCCGGCGATCAAAACCACAATCCCGGACTTCAGCAGGCGGCCGGTGGCCACCGGTTTAACTGCCACCGCAGTGTATGCCTGAGATGAACACATCAATCATTTACATGAATGCCACCTATACTGGGTTCGCAAATTGAAAATTGTTTGTAAAAAAGGTTTATAAATCATTTATAATGCGTTCCCTTCATAAAGTCCAACTCAACATCAACACCTACATAAAGATTAGCCACATAAAGTTCCTGACCCTAGCCTAGGCTATCTGGCACAGGTATATCATTTAGAAACTCAAGCAACGATATATGATAGTCTACTTACAGGTGGCATAAACTGTTGCAGGTCCTCGGGTCCCGCTAAAGCGATGGGCACTTTATCTGAACTCTCGGCCATGGCTGCGAGTGGGTCTGAGAGCCTGAGCAAAGGTGTCCACTAATCCTCTCTCTCTGTCTCTCTCTCTCTCTCTCTCTCTCTCTCGCTCTCTTGCTCGCTCTCTCGCTCTCCCTCTCTCTCTCTCTCTCTCTCTCTCTCGTGCTCTCTCTCTCTCTCTCTCTCTCTCTCTCTCACTCTCTCTCTCTCTCTCTCTCTCTCTCTCTCTCTGGGACAGGGCAGGGCTAACCAAACTGCCTATTCATGCGCGATGATTGTTATATTACCTGCCTGGAGAAATAAATCCCCCCAAAACCCGGTGGAAAGTATGCGCGTGCGGCGTGCCACTCCGGGAATCTATTAAAATTGTCATTATGTTGGCTTGGCGCCCTGCCTCGGGACAGGGGTCCATCAAGGAATGCAGAGTAGAACGATGTTATGGCTTTGGAAGACTGAGAGAGAACAGGCTGTTCGGATCTTGAACCAACAACAGGGCAAGTGCGCTACCTTCTGTGCAAAACGCGTCCAGACAGCGTGGGCCTACACAACCTAAGAAAGCCCTTTGTCAAAATGTGTGTATTTACATTTGACAGGCATATATGATGCGCAGTGGAAAACGTCTGGGTTATATTAATGTATTTCTCCAACATTTCTTTGGGAGTCCTATTCAAACGGGAACGCGGATTGTTCCGTAGGTGGAACACAAATGATGTAAACGTGCACAGCTGATGCAGAGGCTGTAAGGAAGCCTTTCCTTAAAATCACCCTGGAACATACAATAGCCTCAGTCAGAGGGGATCTGAGCTGCTCTTGTAGTAGTCTCTCTCTCTCTCTCTCTCTCTCTCTCTCTCTCTCTCTCTCTCTCTCTCTCTCTCTCTCTCTCTCTCTCTCTCTCTCTCCCTCTCTCCCTCCCTCAGTTCTAACGGGCCGAAGGTCCGAGGTGGATCCTGTGGAATGTGTGGCATCCTATCTCGAGCTAACGATACAGTATGGGCCACTCAGTGAAGGCCCCATGGGAACAAATATCCATCCAAAATGCTTATCTCAAAGGAGACGTGGGATATCTAGTTCCCAGCTGTATGTGCGCTGATTGAGTTATCATTACATGCTTTATTACCAAACACATTAATTACATCCTGTGGTTAAAGGCAATAGTCAATCGACTATAGTTCTCTATCCAAACGTATCAGGCGTGCTTTTACGCATAGGCGCCCATTGGGCGTGTGCGTTTTAATTGAGTGCTGTGCGCAACTGTTTTTTATTCTGTGCCTTGAGGAGGTCTGTTTACAGACTGCATTAGACTCTTTAGACATGCAGAAACCCCTGGAGATTATAATATACACGGATGAGTATGTTAATCTTATTGATGAGTTTGATTGGCTCCGACTGCTAGCCTCTGGCGAGAATGATTAGACCGCAATATCGTTTTGTTGCCAATAGTCAAACTAAATTATCAATCAAATGTAGACGAGACGGTTGTAGGTGAAATGTCCCCCTTCACTCCTCCACTGTCCTGTCAGAGCGCACGGTTTTTTCAATAGCGACACCTCTCGGCTCCAATTGTACAGCAGTATTAGGGCTATTATTTAATTGTCAAAGGGGGCTAAGTGCCTTGATTAATATGCCTCTGTTTAATAACATAGAAACACTTTTCATTGAGCTCCCTTATCCCTCCAGGACTAAGAGTAGCATGTCTTAAAATAGGTTGATGTAGGAGTGAGTGAACATAAATAAGTCAGGGACAAGATTAAGGTTTCAAAACGGTATTTCTACGTTTATTTTCTTTCGAATATTGTGATAGAAAATCGAAACAATTATTACATCATTGCATTTAAATAAATTCATACATAGTTATCAACTTGATACATTGGGTCTCCGGCATCAAACCGTGGTTTCTGGGCCATTTGAATAGTAGGCATGCCTTAGAATCAGTATAATTACAATTCATATGTACACATCGTCGGTGTTTAATTATGATTTTTTATAAAAAAAATAAACTCTCTTTATGTACAAATCCTTGCATAAGTTACACAGTATATGTCCAACAAAGTCTTAACAGTGATTGGATAGAGTCCAAATGTGACTTTTACATTGAAACACTTAAAAATTCAAAATACACAAATATTCTTTAGGATATACAAACTAATTTGCATGACAAATAATCTCCTACATTTGTAAGCAACATGTAATTCTCATTGTCATGGTTTTATAAACGAAATGAAACACATTTTTGAATGCTGTTATGTAGGTTCTTCTCTAGACTTCATTGCTGGGACACCGTGTTGTGGTCGGACCGTAGACTGGGCTAGTGATTTCACTAATCTCCTGAACTCTCATGGGTATGGGAGGAGTGACCAGGACATAGTCATATTCTCTATGCAGAACCTTCTCATACACACTCTGCAGGCCGGTTGTTTTGGGGATGTGAGCCTGGTAATAATTGTCCCGCCGGAGCGAGTCTCGGGGCAGCGAGGCCGTCTTGGAGAGACTGTTGAAGGAGGAGAGAGTCTGGCCGGTGGGGGTGGGGACGGGCGAGGGACCGGTGTTAGCGTGGACAGTGGAAGGGCTCCAGCAGCGGTCAGAATGACCCAGAATCTTACACTCGCTGGTACACGCCCATAGACCTGAGAGAGAGAGAGAGAGAGAGAGAGAGAGTGTGTGAGTGTGTGAGAGAGAGAGAGAGAGAGAGAGAGAGAGAGGTTAGTCTCCTTGTGCGACCAAACAGAAGCGCAAAACCCCGTACATATTGACTTCCTTTGAATGACTGTAATGGTTATGGTACAGAAATATAAGTATCAGCAGTATCTCTTACCACTCTGGCCACCCATGGGGGGTACCGGTGCTCCCTCCTTCTTCAGGTCGGTGCCACTGATGTCACTATCGCTGTCGTTAAAGTCACTGTCGCCTTTCCCGCTGTCCTTCCCGCTGAATGCGGGGTCTCTTGCGGAGATGGTAGTGTAGGAGTTGCCCTTCCAGATGGTGATTGGTCTGACCACTTCTTTACCGTTATTGTAGCCGTTTCCGTAGCCGGGCAGAGTGGAGTAGCCCTGCGGGAAAGAGAAACAGCACAGTTCAGCACCATGGACAGTAACACATTACAAGAGCACTGTATGAGGCTGAGGGCACATGCAGAGGAAGAGAGTGAGAGGAAGGGGGAGAGGGAACATAATCTCACCTTGGGTTTGCTGTCCGGTTCGTAGACACACGGGGCCTCGCTCCCATCTTCTGAGGCGGAGCACAGGTCACTGCTACCAGTGTGTTCCCCGGCAAAACCAGGCTGGCTCGAGAAAGTGTGGGCTTCAAACCCTCCCACGACTCCGTGGAGCGGCAGCAGAGGGTTGTCGCCGTTGTTTTTGCCTCTTTCCAGAGTCTCCTTCTCCCCGTACGAGTCGGTGTCATCTCCAGTCTTGTCCCGTTTCCGCCGGTTGCAGGTGGTGGCGATGAGGATGATGGCTAACAGCAGGAGCGTGCAGCTCCCCGCGAGGACGATGATAATCACCACTGACAGGTCCCACTGTGTGTGCTCCCCTGCCTCCCTGCTGCCTGCCCGGTACACGGTCCTGTCGCTCGGAGGGGCGCCCGCAATGATGAGGAAGTGAAGCGTGGCGGCGGTGGTGAGCGCAGGTCTCCCATTGTCACTCACCGTGACGGTCACGCGCAGGGTCTCGTCCACGCCGTGACTGAGCACGCGGTTGAGGTAGACCTCTCCGGTGGCTTTGTTAACGGAGAACACGGATGCTTCTCCAAAGGCAAGTCTGTAGGACAGCTCTGCATTCAAGCCCTCATCAGCATCTTGCGCCTCCACCCGGGTGATGACGTAGCCTGAGGGCGCATCCCGGGGCAGCAGAACCTCCGCGGACCCATTATTGAGCACGGGCTGGTTGATGACAGGTGCGTTGTCGTTTTGGTCCACTATCCTAATGTTAACGGTCGTGATTCCGGTGAGGGGCGGGGACCCACCGTCGCTGGCTGTGATGCGGAGCTCGAGCTGTTTCATGACTTCATAGTTGAAGCTCCTGAGTGCATAAAGGGAGCCACTCGCGGGGTCCAGTGAGACAAAAGCAGACACTGGAGAGCCCATGACATAGGCGTCAGCGAGCTTGTAGCTCACCTTACTGTTGTGGCCCAAGTCCATGTCCCTGGCGACCACCGTGGTGATGTAAGCACCCGGTGCGTTATTCTCCACCACAGCCACTTCATACACTGGCTTACTGAACACAGGGGCATTGTCATTCTCGTCCATTAACCGGATGGTGTACTGGGTGATGGTCCGGAATGGTGGGGAACCCAAGTCCTCTGCCACCACTGTTAGATTATACTCAGGGATTTGTTCCCGGTCCAACGGGCTTGTGCTCACGATCATGAAGCTGTCCTCGTACGCCTGCTGCAACCTGAAGTGGTCATGGCCGTAGAGCGTGCAGTGCACCTGTCCGTTAGCACCAGAGTCCCTGTCCGAGGTGCTGACTAGAGCAACAAAACTCTCGCGTGCCGCAGACTCCGTGATATAGGCGATTCCCGCGGTGATGGAGGTCATAGGCGTGATGGAGATCTCTGGCGCGTTGTCGTTAACGTCCTGCACCTGCACCACTATCTTACAGATAGCCGGGCTCGGGTTTGGACCCAGGTCAGTCGCCTGGACGTCGAATTCGTACGTTTTTTTTGCTTTCAAAGTCAATGGGGCTCTCAAGGGTGAGGCGTCCCGTTTTGCGGTCCACTCTGAAAAGTTGTCGAATCTCTGATGGCACCTGGTTACCAAACCCATACACCACCTCCCCATTCAGCCCCTCATCCGGGTCTTCTGCGTTCAGGTCCAGTAAGAGAAACCCTACCGGTGCGTCCTCAGGGAGGTCGACTGAGAAATTGTTCCTGTCGAACACCGGGCTGTTGTCATTGTAGTCTTTCACCTTGACGTTGATGCGAGTCGTTCCAGTGCGGGACGGGTTGCCACCATCCATAGCAACCAGCTCGAGCGCATAGGAAGCCTGTGTCTCACGGTCCAGCTCCTTCATGAGCACAAGCTCCGCATATTTAACCCCGTCGGCTCTGCTGAGCACATCTATGGTGAAGTGACTGTTAACGGATATCTGGTAGCTCTGGATGTAATTCAAACCCACGTCCTCATCCACAGCGAAGTCTAACGGGATCCGCGTGCCCACAGCTGTGTTTTCGGAGATCTCCAGACTCGACTCTTTCCGGGGGAACTCGGGGGAATTGTCGTTGATGTCCTTGACCTCCACCTCGACGTGGATGAGTTTGAACTGCTCTTTGGAGAAGCTGACCACATCAAATGCGATGAGGCAGTGAAGGGTGTGTTTGCAAATTCTCTCTCTGTCAATTCTCTCTCCGATAGTCAGCTGGCCGTCGCTCTCCCTCAAACGGATAAAAGACGAGTTGAACTGCTTCATCATCCTGAAATTTGTCTTGGAGCCCGAGGAGGGGCTGATTGAAATGTCCTTGGCCAAGTTTCCGATGACAGTCGTCGGGGCGTCCTCCTCAAATGTCTCATACTTCACCGTCTTTCCCTCCGTGAGAGCGGGCAGGACAGCCAGTGAGGTGCACACCAGCACCCACCAATTCCACCCTCTCATACCCATCCTGCCAATTTAAATAACACAACAAAAATCCACTAAAAACTGTCTGGAGCTTGGCTCAACTATTTATTCAAACAAAAGCACTTTCCAAGTCTCGTTGGGTACGACAGTGTTCGTTTTAGGACGACGAGGTAATAAAGCTCTAACTCTCTCCGCGGTGCTCGCTCCGAGGTGTGCTCTCTCAGCGCGAGAGGGCTGCAGTGGCGGGAGGGTTTATACCGCGGTGCATGCAAATGAGCTGCACTGTAACCAATCCGCGCGTTGAAAACGAAAAGGGGACTTCTAAAAGACCTCTAAGCCTGCTTAGAGATTCCTGGACTGTGCGGATAAACTTGGCACAGATATGTGGTCTAAAGGCAAGGCTTGATTGTAATGTTTTGTTTCCGTTGATTATTTACGTCTTGTTGGTCTGTTTAATGAGTCTGCGCACAAACACACGCGGGGCGCTGTGATGCGCAGTGCCCCTGAGCTAGAGGACAAAGCACTCGGGTAACAGACAGTATAGCTACAGTCGCATATAAAGACAAATATGGGTCATTATGGACAATGCATAGGGACTTTTATTGTTCTCTGCTGTATGCCAGGCAGCCTACAATTTACTGGATCATTAGACTATTGATGCATTATCCACAGGGTCATATCAGGTTCTTCACCAGAAGATTGATATGTTCAACCTGCTCCCAGAGTATTTTGTATTATTCTGTACCTAAACCCAAACCCCTCCATTTAATATGATATGTTACGTTTCGGATGGTATGTATTAATTTGTGGTTGTCCATCATCCATTAAGGATGATATGTTACGTATTACAATTATTATGATATGTTACGAATTTGCCAAACGTACGATATGGTTACAATTTGCAAATGTGCAATATGCTATGAATTTGCTAAACGTATTATATGTTACGAATTCAGATTTTTTTCTGTGGCTAACTTTAGCTAGGTGTCTAACTTCAGCTAGATGTCTAACTTTAGCTAGGTGTCTAACTTTAGCTAACTTTAGCCCCATAATGACAAAGCGAAAACAAGTCGTTAGGAATTCTAGCGAATTTATTAGAAATAGAAAACAGAAATACCTTATTTATAAGCATTCAAACCCTTTGTTATGAGACTCGAAGTTGAGTTCAGGTGGATCCTGTTTCCATTAATCATCCTTGCGATGTTTCTACAACTTGATTCTAGTCCACCTGTAGTAAATTCAATTGCTTGGACATGATTTGGAAAGGCACACACCTGTCTATATAAGGTCCCACAGTTGACAGTGCATGTCAGCGCAAAAAACAAGCAATGAGGTCGGAGGAATTGTCCATAGAGCTCCGAGACGGCATTGTGTTGAGGCACAGATCTGGGGAAGGGTACGATAAAATGTCTGCAGCATTGAAGGTCCACAAGAACACAGTGGCCTCCATCATTCCTCAATGGAAGAAGTTTGGAACCACCAAGACTATTTCTAGAGCTGGCCGCCCGGCCAAACTGAGCAATCGGGAGAGAAGGGCCTTGGCCAGGAAAGTGACCAAGAACTTGATGGTCACTCTGACAGAGCTCTAGTTCCTCTGTGGAGATGGGTGAAACTTCCAGGATGACAACCATCTCTGCAGCCAATCACCAATCAGGCCTTTATGGTGTCCATACGGAAGCCACTCTTCAGTAAAAGGCACATGACAGCCCTCTTGGAGTTTGGCAAAAGGCATCTAAAGACTCTCAGACCATGAGAAACAAGATTCTCTGATCTGATGAAACCAAGATTGAATTCTTTGTCCTGAATGCCAAGCGTCACCTCTGGAGTAAATCTGGCACCATCCCTACGGTGAAGCATGGTGGTGGGAGCATCATGCTGTGGGAATGTTTGTCAGTGGCATGGACTGGGAGACTAGTCAGGATCGAGGGAAAGATAAATGGAGCAAAGGACAGAGAGATCCTTCATGAAAACCTGCTCCAAAGAGCTCAGGACCTCCAGACTGGGGCGAAGGTTCACCTTCCAACGGGACAACATCAGGACAACAACCCTAAGCACACAGCCTAGACAATGCAGTAGTGGCTTCGGGACAAGTCTCTGAAATGTCCTTGAGTTGCCCAGCCAGAGCCCGGACCTAAACCCTATCGAACATCTCTGGAGAGACCTGAAAATAGCTGTGCAACGATGCTCCCCATCCAACCTGACAGAGCTTGGGAGGATCTGCAGAGAGGAATGGGAAAAGCTTTCCAAATACAGGTGGGCCAAGCTTGTAGCGTCATACCCAAGAAGAATCAAGGCTGTAATCACTGCCAAATGTGCTTTAACATAGTACTGAGTAAAGGGTCTGAATACTTATGTAAATGTGATGTTTCTGTTTTATTTATTTAATTATTTAGCAAAAATCTAAAAAAAACTGTTTTTGCTTTGTCATTATGGGGTATTGTGTGTAGATTGCTGAGATTTTTTTAAATGATTTAATCCATTTTAGAATAAGGCTGTAACGTAACATAATGTGGAATAAGTCAACTGGTCTGAATACTTTCTGAAGGCACTCTGTCTAACCCTACCACTCCAGTATACCTTCCCATTGTAAATATGGTTTTACTATCTCATGTTCTTCTTACTTCTATTTCTCATGTGTTTTTGTTCTCCTTGACATAAAAAACGAATATTTTCTTTCCACCTTTTGGTTACTGGCCCAACGCTCTTTAGCGACAGGCTACCTGCCACCCATACTAATGAAGGTGACAATAGAAACTTGAAAGGTCTGTCCAAATCTTGTGTCGGCCTATAGCCATGCTTCACAAATGTATGAGATATTGGACTACAAACCAAAAAAAAAAGTGCAACAGTTCCCTATGCTTCTCCAATGTGGCTATTTCATTGTCATTCATAATTCTATAACTCTATTCACCAAGACCCGTCTAGATATTTTGACTACCCCCCCTGTGGCTTAATCCAATAACTGTTATCAGATCCGATTTGACTCAATAGAAACGGCTATATCCACTTTATCTACTTAAACATTGATTTTCTTCTAATTCCGACTCAGCTCAGATCAGCTCACGAGATGTCATGTGAGAGGGGATTCGTTAATGAAATCCGGTGTGCCGGGGCCGTTTTAACATGCGTGTCAGCGCGTCGCGCGCCTCCATAACCTCGTCTGCCAGAACAGAGCTGCGCAGGTGAAGAGACAACACACTCACCAGCACAGTCACACACAGTCGCATACACACACCCGTATCAAATGGGATTTGGCTGTTAGCGCGGGGAGGTTTATCCAGATTTCAATGGTGATATTATATCAAAGGCGTATGAAGCGCTCGTTAGCAAAGGCAGTATAATGGCATGGCAGGGCCTCTCTTTGGAGGCAGCGCCTGGTGTATTGTGCCTGTGAGTCGGCCTGTAGGGACCCTAAGCTCCGCTGCTCTCACAGCACTTTACCTAACGGCAGCATAATGAGCCTGCCCCAGCCAGACCCGGCCACAACTCCTTTCATTAAACAGGAGATGGTGGATGAATCGGACGGGGTATTAAAATACATTTAGAAGACGGCCTGGGCCTCGTCACGGCTCTTTAAGAGATTTTCTCTTCTTTCCGAAAGTAAAACAGACACACACACACAACTCTTAGGGAACACTCGCCTTTCCAGAGGGAACTAGTATTAGTTGGCACCTTCTAAAGACCCATCTGTCGCAGAATGTCAAATATTCTGAGACCCATGAACTAGGTTATACCTGTGAACACGATCTGTTGGCTATAGTAGGGACCTACCAGAGAAGCAACAGCCTGTGAGAAAATACACTTGGGCAAAGTGTTTGCCACAATCTACATCAAATAGGCTGCGATTGTGGAAACAGCCTTAATCCAAACATTCTTTAATAAAACGGTTTAATACCTCTTGAAATCCATTCTAATGTAACTCAATACATTCTATAGACTGATTCTATAGCTGTATTATGCCTATATAGTCTGTTCACTGCAGGCTATTCTATTCTATGCGGTGAGAACTGTTCTGTTTATTCTCTATTAGGCTGCGAATACACGGGTCTGCATATTCTAATACAGCTCAGTGTTCTCACAGAGAGAGAGCAATCAAAGGCAAATTACACTGTGTAGAGTCTCGCATTACGGATTATGTATGAGAGAGAGGGGGGGGGGGGGGGGGGGGGGGGTTGCTCTTAAGACCTCTTTTGATTCTCTTTAAACTGCTGGCCAGACATTCGGCCAACCCGAAGCTGCCTATTGTGTGAGCGTGCTTTCACTACTCCAGCTCTGACACACTCGCACACAACTCATTCCCTCACGTGATTGGTGTGTCAATCTCGCCCGTCTGCACGCGAGTTCAACAATAGCAGAATTAGAGCGAGCCTCGCAAATCCCATCTATTCTTCACGAGACGTATTAGCATTTTCTTAAAAAATATATATTTTAGGAGACCCACACCTTCCCTTTCTTTCCTCCCTCTCTTCCTGTCATTGACGTCCCATTTGCTCAAGTGATCGCCCGACATTTGTGGTGTGGAGTTGGTCTCCTGATCCTCGCCTCTTGTTGGGCTTAACTCATTGAGATGGAAACGAGGCGATTTAGGATCTATTGTCCGTCAGATAAGCGGTAGGGAATGGAGGCAGAGGAGGTAAGGAGGGGTGAGAGAGGGTTAGGAGAGGAGGGGTACAGAGGGCTGTCCAAGATAATCGATCCTCAGCTGTTTAGGCAGGTAGTCGAGCCCCCTTCAACCCCGCTAACCTTTGCTTAACTCACGTGCCATCACACGTACATATACTAATTATTTAATAACGCAATTCACCACTAATTATCCAATTATCGCCTCACCAATGGAGAGAGGAGACTCAAAGGGCCCAGTTTTTAAATTATACCTCCCCACCATTGATAGATATAAAATGTGTGAATACATCATCAAGCTCAACAGTTAGCAGTCGGTTTAACCAGGCTAAATTGAGGGGCATTTTAGAGAGTATTGAGTCATGTTCTCTAATTGACAGTATTTAGGCTCCAGATGTCGTGTGAATTGAGGAATCAGGTCACAGAATGACAGAATAATATAGAAATGAGACTGCCTCAGACACCTTGTTGAAGGCGTTTAAAGTGTTTGATTTAATAATCAAAAGGGACATTTTGAACACGATCCTCCATGGATGGCCAACCTGGTCTCTTAGACTAGACTCAAATTAGTTGCGAGTTCAAATCTCATCACGGACAACTCTAGCATGGAACGTTTTAGGCCTAGGCTACATCATGTACCGACTCCAGACCAAACTTCATGCAGGTCGGAACCAATTATAAAATCACAACGTGTTCGATTGAAAAATGTATTATCAGTGTTCACCACAGCTATTTTCCAATCACATTTCCTATGCGCATATGATCTGGGAACCAGTTAGAGCGGTGAGCTCAGATAGCCTCTAATTACCACCAGATTGGTAACATCAAAATAGCATGGGCAACACCGATGCAGAGCTGCAACATCTATAACGCTTGCAGAGCTGTCAAATACCTGTCTCTTTAACGCACAGGAAGCTCCGATTCACTCCAATTTGACAGCTCTGCAAGCGTTATCATGTCAAAATACATTAGTTACTCACCAAATATGGAGTTTAGCTGATCAGCGGTCTTCATTTACTCCCATTACCGCCAGTATGTACTTCAAAAAAAAAAGAAAAAAAAGTCTAAATACCAATTTACAAGCAACCCAAAACATAAGGCCTTTTCAGCCCCCGAATGTATTGAGCTGTTGTAGACTTCTGACCTATGCGTGGCAGTGGGCTAATGAGTGGAGGTGCCGAATCGGCATCTTTTCGGTTGTTTTGACATGTTTATTTAATCTTTTTTTTGGAAATACATACCGGCCATAACGGGAATAACTGAATATAGTTGTTCGGCGAAACTCCATATTTGGCGAGTAATTAACATATTTTGACATTATAGCGCTCTCAGAGCTGTGTAACGGGAGTTTAAATCAGAGCTTCCTGGGCGTAATGTACGAGACATATTAATAGGCCTACTCATTATCGACATCGCTAACGCACAGATACTGGGGCAGGGCAGCAGATTAAACATTGTTTCTCTCCACTGGGTTCTCTTTTCTCTCCTTTTCTCCAGTTTTTTTCTTCACCGATGTGTCAACTTCTGCTCAGATCCACCACATCGCAGCCATCTGTCACTCATAGCGGCAACACTTTGAATAAATTCAGCGATCAGATAAACAAAATGGTTAACACCTCATGAATACAGCTTTCTTTACACCCACACAGACTGAGGGGAACTTTAGGGCCAGTATAGCTAACCCAAAGAAAGCTGTCCCCCGCCACTCCCTTCTGCCTTCCACTTCATTACTGGTTTTGTGTTCGGGAGCAGGCAATCTGTGCGGCCGTCCCGGTCCGGCCCCGCCAGGTTTCTAATTACTTTAAAATGATGATTTAAAAGGTTCCTCCCTCTCCTCCCTCATTCTACCTCCTCCGTTCCTTGTCTCTTTCTCTCCTTTTGCAGCTTTTGAAACTCATCAGCTTTTGTGTCACTGTTTCTCGCCTCGCCTCGCCGCCCCGCCCGCCACCCCTGCGCTGTTTCATTGAAAGAGAGGCAGGAGGTCAAAGGAACACGCACATAAAGATCCTCACATTAGAATTGGATAAAGGGAATGGCAGTAAGTTATTGTCTGAGGAAGAACAACCTTGGTCCATACACTACTGAGTGAGTGAGTGTTTCAGTTGGAGGGAATGAACAGAAGATGAGGCTGTAGTTAAAGGATTCAGGAGGTCTGTGGAAGGACAAATATTGGAGTATTTTCAGTATTCTTTAAAAGAAAATAAGGGAGTTTAAGAGTTTAATTGGGAGAATAATCAAAGGAGTAGCTACAAATGTGCTCCAGCACACAAACACACATTTGCGAGCACACATACGTACTTGATGACAGGGGCCAGCCAGATTGGGTGGGTTGCAGATGGACAGATGGGGAGGATGAGTTAAGAAAGCTGTTAAAAGGGGGAGCGGCAGACGCCGGGTATCACTCATGTGAAGTTATGTCTGCTGTTGTCCCTTCTAACATGCTGTTGCCAACACTGACCATAAATCAGAATTGAAATTCACCCCATAAATATTTAGGGCTTGGCCAAAGCTGATCCTGACTCGTGCTAAGGGCCAGAATCAATGTCTTCCATTTAAATGTTTTAACAGTTTAGTCATTTAGCAGACGCTCTTATCCAGAGCGACATACAGGAGCATTTAGGGTTAAGTGCCTTGGTCAAGGGCACTTCGACAGATTTGTTCACCTTTCGGCTACTGGCCCAATTCTTTAACCACAAGGCTACCTGCCTTGAGACAGACATGGGATCATTTTAGGCATATATACAATGTAGGACAAGTTACTACAATAGAATGAAAAGGATAACCATTGACATCTAGTAAGACATGTTTTGGGTAGAATGATCTATTCCACCATTTTTGGCATGATACAGAACATGAGAACTCGGGGGCTTTTAGAACTCTGCAAGTCTTATTAGAACTTTGAGCAAAAAAACCTACTGACCTACTTTATAAAGAGCCGATGAGTCACACGCAAGAATTACTGACTGCATTAATGGCCGAGGTGGAAACGGGTCTTTAAAGTAAACAACGATACAGAAATCTTCTCCTTTCCTCCCACCACTCACTTCACAATTCCTCTCTCATCTTTCTCCCACTCTCCCGCTCCCTTTCACATCTCCCCCCCATCACTCTCACCACCCCCTCCCTCTCCCCCTTTCTCTGTCGCATCGCTACCCCCGCCCCGCCCCACCATCCCGCACCCCCTCTCTATCGCTCCTTCTCTGTCTGCATGCATTTGTAATTAATTAGCCAATAACTATGGTGGTCTCATCAGCCCACAGCAGGATCAGTGGATCAGTATCTAAAGCTGATACTTGCCCACACTTGAGAGAGAGATGGTGAGGTAGAACGGAGAGAGAGTAAAGGGGGCGAGAGAGAGCGAGGGGGGGGCGAGAGAATGGAGCGATGGGAGAATGAAGAGAGAGGGAGAGGAGAAAGGGGGAGAGTGGAGGGAAAGAGAGACAGAAGAGAGAGTGGAGGGAGAGAGGGGGATGGAGTGAGAGAGGTCCAGGGAGAGAGGGTGGGGTGGGGGGAGGGAGAGAGAGAGAGAAAGAGAAAGGAATTTTAGTTAAAAAAATACCTACAAATGAACTAATGAGAATTTGTGCCAAATCCCTATGTCATATCTGTTGATGATGTGATCTCATGCTTCTTTGGTCACATGTTGACATTTGGATCATGTTAGGAAGAATGACAACATTCCTTGTTTAGTTAAAGTTATTTGGATTAGGCTGCTGTTGTACCGGTCTGGTTATGGAACCTTTGACTGTGGGCAGTTTCCTGGTGGGCTGTTGATGTGACAAACACGCTAAGCCTATCATCAGAAGGTATGTCATTGGAGAGGAAATTGGCACTCGCAGAGCACACAGGAAAGGCCCATGTTTAGGGGTCACATGCAAATCCTTCATATAGAATTCCCTTTAGATGTTAGAACACACACTTCTTTAAAAAAGCTATTTTCAGGGGACAGCACACACACACACGCGGTAGCGCATGATCAACGCGTCGCATACACTGTCCTCCCTCCACGTGCGCCAGGGAGGGTTTGAAGAAAGGGCCCCGGTTTCCTGAGGGAGAAAACAACCGCTGTTAAAAAAAAAAAAAGAAGATCACTTACATATGCAGCAAAGCCTCACACGAGAACTCTGAAACAACACCGAGCACAATATTCTCTAATTAATATTTCAACACTCAGCCTTGATTGTTCTTGTTCAAGAGGGCCCTGAGACAGTAATGAGCCGAGGCTGGGTTCTTGGCACTTACCAAAGTATACTCTGTTTAACTCTTTGAAAAACAAAATATACTTGTTCTAACTCTTTAGATCCCGCCCAAAGACACACTTTCCTCCCATGAGTGATTGTGATTGGACTAAAACTTCCAGATTCCACACTGTGTGAAATTCTGGGAATGTTCGATGGTTGGACTCAGAGAGGATGAACGTCATTCATGAAGGCGTTTGTCTCTAAATGTGAGAGGTGTGACCGACTAGTATGGGTCAACTATGGGTCAACTGGACATCTGGACATCTGGACACAGGTTGTGCACTAGACTCAATACTGTGTTAGCCCACTGAGCTAAAGCCTTGGCATTTGTGGGGGCGAACACACGTTTTGATATCTTGTGGTTCAATGAGCCACCTCCACTCCAGAGGCATGCAGATAGACCACCCATTACCCATCTTTTCTTAACCCCTATCTGTTGAGGGAGGTTAACAAACCATTTGAATAATCTAATACAATGTGGCTGTGATTAGCCTTCATTGGCTAGGGGCCAGTGAACCTGTAGGCCTCTCTTTCTTTCTCTCAATCACTCTCTCTCTCTCCCCCTCTCTCTCACACGCACACCACACCACACACACACACACACACACACACACACACACACACACACACACACACACACACACACACACACACACACACACACACACACACACACACACACACACACACACACACACACACACACACACACACACACACAGTTACCCCCCCAGCATTGCATACAATAAACAAGCTAAATTAGGATAGGGGCTGGGAAGAATAATTAAACATACAAAAAGGAATGAAAAAATCCTTAACCTCAATTCCTAACAGACTTCTAGACACAAATTGAAATGTAGATTATTTAACTACAAACCGGCACCATCAAAGCTTTCCCCTGAGGAGCCGCTGTTCTGACGCTCGCGTTTCCCGCCAAAGCGGCCTATTTCTCTGGATGAGCATCTCTGGAACGCAGTCACACATGCTGGCGTCACTGTATCAGCATGAGGGGGAGAAAGGAGGCAGCGTTCGATTCATCTGAATCGTTTGTGTGTCACAGCAAAAAAAATATAAAAAAACAGCGAAAACTTTTTAAAATGTAGGCTTTGTTGCTGAAGGAGTGGAGCCAGACAAAGTTTTATTAAAGAGGAACCATGAAGTTCTGCCTCATTAGAAAGAATGCCTGCTCTATATTCAAGGTCTCTGCGGTCTAATAGAGAGGCAGTGACTGGACTAAAATGAGTTCATCACCCCAGGACAAAGTGCTTCTGGGGCCCAGGGTAATATATACAGCAGAGGAGGCTGGTGGAAGGAGCTATAGGAGGACAGGGCTCATGGTAATGGCTGGGATGGAATAAATGGAACGTATCAAACATACGAGCCATTACGATGTAATATGTCTCCTCCAACCAGCCTCCTCTGCTACACAGTGTTCTAAATGAGTCTATAAACCTGAAGGAGTGGTTTAGGAATCTTACGCTGTAAGGGCCCATGTGGATGCATGCTTTTGCTTTAACCAAACAGTAGGCCTAACACACCTAATTCAAAAGCTTCTCGCCAAAGCCTTGATTGAATATTATAATTAGTTGATTCAGATTTGTTGGCTGGAGTTAAAGCCTTCGCCCACACCAGCTCGGTCCTCTGGGGGTGGATTGCCCATCCCTGCTGTGAGCTCTAGCCGTGCATGGGTCATCAATCCTGGTACTGGAGGTTGCAGGCTTTTGTTCTGTCCCAGCACAAACACACGTTCTGCTAATCAAAGAATCACAATCACCTTGATTAGTTGAATCTAGTGTGTTGTGCTGGGCTGGAAGGAAAGCGTATACACACCCTGTAGCGCTCCCCATCTGGTGACTACTGTTATGCCGAGCCTACAAGCTATAGCTTTCAGGCCAGAGCCCTAGGCGATGTCCATTCATTCAAAGACCCCATCTCAATAGACTCACTCAGATCCACAGCCTCAAGCTGTTTAGAACAGTAGGCCTGGCTATTGGACCCAATATTATACACACATAACGGTACCTTTCAGGGTAGAACCTGCGGTCAGAAAACACAGCTATCATGTCTTGGTGTCTGTCCATCTATTCATATGGTGCCGTGCATGGCTGTCTCTTTTCCCATCCATTGGTAGGGCGAAATGTGGTAACACCTAAAACCTGCATATTCAGCTAAATAAAAAACATGGCAGATGACATTTTTTTAAAAATCATCAACTCATGTCATGGTATGTCTTAGGCTATGTGTGGTAAGCTTCCAATGGTGTCAATGGCCTATACAACTGTGGATCATTATGAGATGATAAATACATAAAGTGATGCGTTGACCAATTTGACCGCATTATAGTACATTATAAAACAGTTAGGCCTACCAATGAATTTGATCTGAGAGCCCATGCATGATGGAGAAACGTGTATTTGTGGGGCAGATGGACAGAACTCTGGGGGTTACCCTCTCTCGTGACCCCCTGCAGATGGCCCGACCAAACCAAAGCCTCCAAGAAGTAGCGGAAAATCGGTAATAAACCGGAACCGAATTGTCAATAACGAGGACAATTAAACGCGTTTGGGAGGCGAACTCTCGCTGCGCTTCAGCCCTCGTTACTGCGTGAAATATGTGCAGGCCTGGTTGACCGATGGAGACTCCATTCACCGGAGTCTGGTGGTCATACATATATTATGGAGTTTAAGTGAGCCATCAAAGAGACACGATTGCAAATGAAGACCACGAGGTTGGCGTATATTCCTGCAATCGATGTTTTAGGCTATTGGATTTTTGTTTTAGGCTATTTCCGTTGGATTTTTTTGAATGAAACAGCAAAGGAACACAGTTGAAGTTGGTCCAGATTCCTCTACGAATTAAAATCTGTCTCTAAGAGTAATCTAGAAGGCTATAATATCCAGGCCTAATGTTATTTTTCTATAGGCCTAACCCAATATTTTTGTTACGCACGGGAGAGGGGTTGTTTGGTTGCGTTATAGGCATGTTCTCTTCTCAAATACATTATTTATACAGTCGATCAACTCAATGCTATATTAGCCAGCTCAGTGTAATGAAGCGTAGGCCTATTGCATGCATAATGTCATTAGGGGAATCCCCACCGTCAATAACCTCTCCAGAAATAGCCATGATGAATTTAAACTACACAACTTCATAGTCATTCAAATACCCTATCACAAATCAACGGCTTTATAACTACTGTGTAAATGCATCTCTCTTGGTCCGAAGGAAAGGGCTCTTTTTAGACAGGACGTCATTGTCGTCGCGCGTCAGAAGGGCCATTTAGAACACCGCGGGGTCCCTCTTCTCCCCGGCGAGGACTGGAACCCGTGAGACAGGTGTACATTTTAAACTGTTAATGAGGCGCGTCTAAATCCATCAAAAGGCGCTCCGTGCAGCGCGCCATTCTCCTAGTTTAGTTAGTCCTTATTAGACAAAAGCCACCCGAGTGTTTTCCTCGCTAAACGGTAGTGAATGGGCGCACGCGGCGGGAGTTATATTGTAGCTCCAAACCCCTGTTGATAGCAACTGCTACTGTTTAACCAACAGAGGCGAGTGGCTATCTATATATGGTAAACAAAACCCGTATAGAATATAACAGATTGCATTAATATTCTGTAGAACATACAACAAAGAGTGTGGGTGCCACGAACCTGCTACCAGGCGTGTGCTTTCAGACACTGGACTCCCATAGATTAGAGACAAACAGGATAGACCAGCAGTGGTAGGTAAAGTGAAAGACAGGCCACAATTAGTCCTAGGCTTATTTTTAAAGCAGTGGCACTCGAAAATACCAACCCAGTATCACAATATTTCATAAAATAGGCCTGCAGCAGCCAACACGTATTGGATAGACATTTCTATAGCACTTTTTGAGGACATGCAGTGCATTGCACATTTTCGTTTCAAGTGGTTCAGGGACTCAGCTTCATGCAATGACTGGATGGGAGAGAGAGACCCACTGAATGGAACTCCTATCCTCTCAGATTGGCCAAGTGGTGAAAGATGATCTGTGTATACAAGGGTCAATTCTAGCGTAGCCTGGGAAGAAGCAGAGGGACCATTCCATTTGTAACACTCCGTGTGACTGTGTCCTGTCAGTCGTAAGGATAGTGCTCTGAGAGAAGGACTACTTTCAGCAATTTCCACGGAACATTTGACAAAAACACATTTACTCAAAGAACAGTGCAGATGTACATTTTGAAAAACAGAATTATGCGACCTCGTTTTCCAGAAACGGTTAAATATCTACTCGGAATTAAGATTCAACGATGTCTGCAGAAAGAATGGGGTGTCAACGATGATATGACACCTTGAGTTTGAAAAAAAATCTCTTTTGATTAATTGAACTACAGTAAGTGAAGTGTATTAACACCCGGTAACAGAGTGATGGTAACAGAGTGATGGTAACAGAGTGATGGTAACAGAATGACATCATGGTTCCCTGATCTGTACTATACAGAAATGCATAATGATGGATGTCATTCTCTTCGTGGTGATGTATCCAGAATAGGTACACAAAGGTAGAAATATGTAACATCCTCATTGGGTATTATTCTACACACGGTCTATTATTCTAATGTACTCCGCTCCCAAACAAGACCACATTTGGTTGGTTCGCACTGCACCAAATCTACACCTATCATCGATGTCTATGTTTCACAAGTTTGGACATCACGCAGTAGAGCACACTAGACTACACTACAGTACAGTACAGTAGAGCACAGCACAGCAGAGTAGAGTTCAGTACAGTACAGTACAGTACAGCACAGCACAGTACAGTATAGTACTATAGTCTTGAGTAGAGTTAAGTAGAGTCAAATACAGTAGAGTATAGTTCAAATCAAACTTTATTTGTCACATTCGCCAAATACAAGAAGTGTAGACCTTACCGTGAAATGCTTACTTACATGCCCTTAACAAACAGTGCGGTTCAAGAAGAGTTAAGAAAATATTTACCAAAGAAACTAAAGTAAAAAATAAAATAAAAAATAATAAAATGTAACACAATAACATAACAATAACGAGTCTATATACAGGGGGTACCGGTGCCGAGTGAGTGTGCGGGGGTACAGGTTAGTTGAGGCAATTTGTACATGTAGGTAGGGGTGAAGTGACTATATATAGATAATAAACAGCGAGTAACAGCAGTGTACAAAACAAATGGAGGGCCTCATTAGCTCATTGTTATGGATGTGACCAAATGAATGTCACCAGCTTAAACAAATGCAAATGAAGCTACTTTGCTGTTATTCTGGTTTTACTTTTTGACGTGATGTGTATGTTAGCCATAGATGGCTAGCAAGCAAGGAATAAGAATGTTGCCAGCCAGTATGGCAATGGAACATTTAGAACGAACGACTGGCTTAAATACAAGAGACCGCGTCTTACCCAATCACATTCATCCAAATATCCTCTGCGGAACCTTGGGACAAGCAGGCAGAAAGAAACAGAAAGATTTGACCACGGTTCAACTGTAAATATCACAGATAGAAGGAGCTTAGTTTCCAGTATCTTTGTTAATATCGCTTGTTTAAAAAAAAAAACATATATTCAAAGACGTGGACGGGACAGTATTTATTCATTCTCCCCTCAACTAGCACGAAACTAATGTGCCTAAAATGCAGGGAATCCTTAGCTCTTGTGAAAAGTGCCAATGTTAAGCGCCATTATGACACCAGGCATAGTAAATTCGGTCAGATGTATCCCCTGAACAAGAGGTGAGAACAAACCAGATTAACCAACTCAAATCCCAATTTGAGAGTTCCACCAAAGTCCTTGTATATTCCCTTACAGTCCAACAACGTGCAATGGCAATGGATTGTTCACTGAGGATAGCTCGGGTTTTGGAAAAACACAAAAAAAAACTTTTTCAGATGCTGAGATGGTAAAAGAATGCACGTGTGAAGTTGCTGACACCTTGCTCGAAGGTGAACTAAAAGATGAGCTCAGAGAAAAGATCAAACAGATCCCACCGTCAGATTCCACAGCAATGAGGATAACTGAAGTATTAACTGAAGATTTAACTTCACAACTTGATGAGGCCATTCAGAATGCACCATGCATTTCATTAGCTGTGGATGAATCAACAGATAACACTGATAATGCCCAGCTTCTGGTGTTTGTCAGATTTTATAACGAAACAAAGAAAGAATTACTTTGAGGAGCGGTTGGGCTTAACAAATCTAGAAGCACACACACATAGAGGATATCCATGAGGCCAGCAAAGGTCTCTGACTAAAACGGGGATACACCGGAAGTCACTGGTCTCCATCACTACAGATGGAGGTTCAGCCATGAGGGGACTGCTTGCACGCTTGAAAGACGACCACCCTGACCTGACATCATATCACTGCATCATCCATTAATCTGTCCTGTGTGCCAGTCTGGGAAAATATTATTCTGAGGTCATGAACAACTTTTTAAAAGTATATATCATCCCTACAACACCGCCTGCTACAAGCATTCTGACAGAGGCCAGTGGCAATTTTGATGACTTACTACTGCACAACATAGATACAGAAGAAAAAGACTGTATCTGGCAACCGAACCAATAGCATGGACGACCATCCGGCTTGGGTTGCAACAATGATGAAACCGATCAACTTTTTAAGAGCAACATCATCCCTACAACACCGCCTGCTACAAAGGCATTCTGACAGAGGCCAATGGCAATTCTGATGACTTACTGCAGCACAACAATGTCAGATGGCTCATCAAAGGCAGGGTTTTGGAAACACTTTTGGGCCATTCAGGAGGAAATCAAAGCTTTCTTATCAGAGCCAAAGAGTGACAAGGCCACTCAGTTTCTGAGTTTTTGGAAGATGAGGAGAAGATGGGAAACAGTTGCATTTTTGACAGACATTACATCACAACTTAATCCACTGAATGTTAAGCTGCAGGGACGGGACAGCACAGTGTGTGATATGATAACAGCAGTCCGGGCTTTCCAGAAGAAATTGGAGCTTTTCAAGGAGGATCCCCAGGGAGAACTTGTCCACCTCCCCAATCTTCTGGTGCAAACGCAGGGAGAACTTGTCCACCTCCCCAATCTTCTGGTGCAAACGCAGGGAGAACTTGTCCACCTCCCCAATCTTCTGGTGCAAACGCAGGGAGAACTTGTCCACCTCCCCAATCTTCTGGTGCAAACACAGGGAGAACTTGTCCACCTCCCCAATCTTCTGGTGCAAATGCAGGGAGAACTTGTCCACCTCCCCAATCTTCTGGTGCAAACGCAGGGAGACAAAGATGTTCCCAACCATGTTGATTTCATACTGAAGTTGAAGGATTTGATGACTTCACTGTTGGAAGAGAACTGCTGCTGCTCATCCAGAACCCCATCTTGGTCACAAACTGACAAAAGTTGTCAGAAGAAGCAACACAGATCTTCAGATCGGTAGAAGTTACATCACTGCAAATGGAGTTGATTGAGCGGCGAGGAAATGACCCTGTCACTTTCTGGGGAAAGATGGTGCCTGCAGCTGAAGTCTCTGTTCTCAAGAAACTGGCACCATACATCCTGACCATGTTTGGCTCCACATACAGCTGTGAATCAGCCTTCTCCACAATGAACTTTCTTCAAAACAAATACCGCACCAGGCTCGTCAATGAACACCTGTGTCTCTGAGTTGCTCTCGCACCATTTGTGCCAAAGTTCAAACCTTTGGCAAGAGACAAAGTGTCATTTCTCTCATTAATACAGGGCAAGACCCCGAGTGACTTATACATGAACATTGTATGACCCACAGTGACGTCATGTGTGTTCAGAGGATTATTTTGGTTCAACTCTCACTTCCTTCTCCAGAAAACATGCACTGTGTTTTGTTGAAAACAAGTCAGAATAACTCAAGGCCAGTGTACAATGGTTCAAAGTGCACTCGTTGCATAGACAATTATGCAACCACTTTTGTTCATCAGCGATGTTGACGCAACGTTGCGCATGTTTGCGTTCTGAAGAATGTGTTATCAATTCCAATTGTAGTCTCATTTAACAAACATTTTTGTATGGCAACATGTTTCCTAAGTCGTAGGCGACTATGTTTGTTGCCGCGGCTGTACCACAGCGCCGATAAAGGACGACATCCATCCGGACCTTTGCCGCCTAGGACATTTGTGTCACTGGACCTGCGCTAATACTAGTTGAGTACCTCTGCTGTACTGTATTGTACTGACCGATACTCTACTTGTCTTTACTGTATTGTACTGCACTGTGCTCTACTATAGTGAGCTGTTCAAACTTGTGAAACAGACGTCTATGTTTGGTTCAGATTTGGACTGACCAAATTTAAACTGCTTTTCAACGTAGGACGTCTGGTGTCGGCCGGTGCTCAGCGGGTGAGAAGGCTGGTTACAGTAAATGGAAAGAGAGGGGGCTCATTGGTAGGGGTCAGTAAGAGGTGACATTAACTGGAGAGAGAGAGAGAGAGAGAGAGAGAGAGTGAGAGAGAGAGAAGGGAGAGGGAGAGGGAGAGGGAGAGGGAGAGGGAGAGGGAGAGGGAGAGGGAGAGGGGGAGGGAGAGGGAGAGAGAGAGAGAGAGAAAGAGAGAAGGGAGACGGGGAGAGAGAGGGAGGGGTTGTCCAGACTCCAGACTGTTGACAGAAAGAGAAAGAAAACAGTTATGAGCTGAACATAACAGTATGCCAGTGGAAGAGAGGACAAGTAGCAGGTGACCCAACTGTGGATTGTGACCGCTATAAATTCCCATTGTAGCCAATTCAGTTGCAGTCATTCTGTTACCGATTTGATAAGATAATTACGTGTTTTAACCACTTAATAGATCATCAACCAAATTGTTATCAGTAAAAACACTGTTTCCTAATTGGTAGGTCTACCTTTACTTGCTACTTCTGTGAACTTTCATTATCCTCCCTCTACCTCATGAGGGAGAGAAATGTGAACATATCTTAAAAGATATGTGAGTTTTCGGTAACAGAATGACAAGACGTTGGGGAATATTTCTTAAACATACAGATGGGAAATAATTTCTGCAAAACGAAATATAAAAGCACAGCACAGCAGAGTAGAGTTCAGTACAGTACAGTACAGTACAGCACAGCACAGTACAGTATAGTACTATAGTCTTGAGTAGAGTTAAGTAGAGTCAAATACAGTAGAGTATAGTTCAAATCAAACTTTATTTGTCACATTCGCCGAATACAAGAAGTGTAGACCTTACCGTGAAATGCTTACTTACATGCCCTTAACAAACAGTGCGGTTCAAGAAGAGTTAAGAAAATATTTACCAAAGAAACTAAAGTAAAAAATAAAATAAAAAATAATAAAATGTAACACAATAACATAACAATAACGAGTCTATATACAGGGGGTACCGGTGCCGAGTGAGTGTGCGGGGGTACAGGTTAGTTGAGGCAATTTGTACATGTAGGTAGGGGTGAAGTGACTATATATAGATAATAAACAGCGAGTAACAGCAGTGTACAAAACAAATGGAGGGCCTCATTAGCTCATTGTTATGGATGTGACCAAATGAATGTCACCAGCTTAAACAAATGCAAATGAAGCTACTTTGCTGTTATTCTGGTTTTACTTTTTGACGTGATGTGTATGTTAGCCATAGATGGCTAGCAAGCAAGGAATAAGAATGTTGCCAGCCAGTATGGCAATGGAACATTTAGAACGAACGACTGGCTTAAATACAAGAGACCGCGTCTTACCCAATCACATTCATCCAAATATCCTCTGCGGAACCTGCAAAACGAAATATAAAAGTTGATATTAGGCAGCAGGGTCCTTACCTCAACATTATTGTGTTTTGATACATTTGTATTTCTAATACATTTGACTTTTTATGAAAGATGTTTTCCATCTGTTTTACCAGAAATAAAACCCTTTTCTTATTCCAAATGTTTAGGATGGAAAATGGTTGAAAATAAACATATACAGTACCAGTCAAACGTTTGGGCACACCTACTCATTCAAGGGTTCTACATTGTAGAATAATTTTGAAGACATCAAAACTATGAAATAACACCAAAAAAGTGTTAAACAAATCAAAATATATTTTAGATTTCAGATTCTTCAAAGTAGCCACCCTTTGCTTTGATGACAGCTTTGCACACTTGGCATTCTCTCAACCAGCTTCAGGAGGTAGTCAACTGGAATGCATTTCAATTAACAGTTGTGGCTTGTTAAAAGTTAATTTGCGGAATTTCTTTACCTTTTTAATGTGTTTGACCCAATCAGTGGTGTTGTGACAAGGTAGGGGTGGTATACAGAAGATGGCCCTATTTGGTAAAAGACCAAGTCCATATTATTGCAAGAACAGCTCAAATAAGCAAAGAGAAATGACAGTCCATCCATACTTTAAGACATGAAGGTCAGTCAATCCGGAAATTGTCAAGAACTTTGATAGTTTCTTCAAGTGCAGTCGCAAAAACCATCAAGCGCTATGATGAAACTGGCTCTCATGAGGACCGCCACAGGAAAAGAAGACCCAGAGTTATCTCTGCTGCAGAGGATAAGTTCATTAGCGTTAACAGACTCAGAAATTGCAGCCCAAATAAATGCTTCACATAGTTCAAGTAATCAGGCCTTCATGGTCTAATTGCTGCAAAGAAACCACTATTAAAGGACACCCATAATAAGAAGAGACTTGCTTGGGCCAAAATCACGAGCAATGGACATTAGACTGGTGGAAATCTGTCCTTTGGTCTGATGAATCCAAATTGATGATTTTTGGTTCCAACCGTCATGTCTTTGTGAGACACAGAGTAGGTGAACGGATGATCTCCACGTGTGGTTCCCAACGTGAAGCATGGAGGAGGAGGTGTGATGGTGTGGGGTTACTTTGCTGGCGACGCTGTCTGTGATTTATTTAGAATTCAAGGAACACTTAACCAAAATTGTCAAAGACTCCAGACACGCTAGTCATAGACTGTTCTCTCTGCTACCACACGGCAAGCGGTACCGGAGCGCGAAGTCTAGGTCCAAGAGACTTCTGAACAGCATCTACCCCCAAGCCATGAGACTGCTGAACATCTAGTCAAATGGCTACCCAGACTATTTGCTTTGTCCCCCCCCTCCCCCCTCTTTTACACTGCTGCTACTCTCTGTTTATTATCTATGCATAGTCACTTTAACTCTACCTACATGTACATATTACTTCTATTACCTCAACTAACCTGCCTCCGCACATTGACTCTGTTGATTAAGGGCTTGTAAGTAAGCATTTAGCTGTATTCAGCGCATGTGACAAATACAATTGGATTTGATTTGAAGCTGGTTGAAAGAATGTGAAGAGTGTGGAAAGCTTTTTTGGTTACTACATGATTTCATATGTGTTGTTTCGTAGTTTTGATGTCTTCACTACTATTCTACAATGTAGAAAATAGTCATAGTAAAGAACAAAAAACCTCGAATGAGTAGGTGTGTCCAAACTTTTAACTTGGTACTATATATATATATATATATATATATATATATATATATATATATATATATATATATTACATACAGTATATACGTATGCCTCAATTTAAAAAGAAATATAGACTCTTAGCTTTCATTTGACACCAAATGTGATGTGGAAATGGAAATGCCCTACAGGAACAGATGGGATAAGAGCCGGCTCTCACCTCCGGGTCTGTCACACACCGCAGGGGTTAACGTGTGTTAATTGGCTACATTATTCTAATTGGAATGAGTGTGCACATCCAAGGCACGCTAGGGAGTGTGCTGTTAACATTGTGTGTGTGTGTGTGTGTGCGCGCGCGCTTGTGTGTGTGTGTGTAGTGTACTGTGTACCCATCTTGAAAAGGAGACAGGAGATTATGCAGATGAGCCTGTGTGGCAGACTCAAGGAAGGTGACAGTGTCTCACGCAGAGTTTAATGTACCACCTTCGTGCTTGCGCGACCACATGAGTGCAATCTGTTCCATCAGAGCCTGTGACCAATATTTATATCTCTCTTACTCAACCAATGCCAGCTGACACACAACAAGCTATTTTTTCGTCATGTAGGAGTGCAGGTAGAGTTAAGTATAAGGTGAGGTTAAGTAAGGCTCATGTCCTCTCTAGCATGGTCTGATGACATATGTGATACATTGGCAATTACGTGTCCTCTTCCCTTCTCTAATATCCTCTCCTCTCTTCCTTTCTTTCTGCTTTCCTCTCATCTTCTCCTCTCCTCCTCTCCCTTGGATTCAGATTTAAGTCGCTCTAGTGCAAGGATGGCGGAAAAGTGACTGGAACACAAAGATTGGCCTACTTTCTGCTCTTATTGAGAATATATATATATGAGTTGAAGTGATTTCGTGCTAACGCCTGTCTGATTTTAATTAACAAGCAGCCCTGGCGATAAAACCCACTCTGTCTATATCTACCAGCAATTATACTGAAACACCCACTTTCTAAATTGAGAGGGAGAAATGGTGAGAGAGAGTGGGGGTGGTGGGCGGTGGCTGAAGAGAGGGGTTCGAAAAGGAGAAAGAGAGGGGGAGATGGAGGGAGAGGGAGATGGAAAGAGGAGCGGGAAGAGAGTTGACTGTTTGAGTAAAAAATAAATGAAATTCATAATTTAACCGAATGCCCACAAGCAGTTAGGAGGCGCAGTGATTCAAACACATGCATTTTCATCTCCAACGCATGGCTGTGGGTGTTTCACAAACACACACACACACACACACACACACACACACACACACACACACACACACACACACACACACACACACACACACACACACACACACTCGCACTCTCTCTAATCAAAGATTACACACACACTAACACTCTAATGAAAGATCACACGCATACACAAGCGTAGGCACGCACATACACACAGTCAAAACCTCACTGAAAGGGTTAACATCTAGCAGTTCCCTGAGCTACAGTCTAACCCACTGTCAGATCATAGCGCTGTACATAATGCAGGGTGCATAACTCCCTATACACACACACACGCACGCACGCACACACACACACGCACGCACGCACGCACACACACACACGCACGCACACACAAACACACGCACGCACACACACACACACACGCACGCACGCACGCACACACACACACGCACGCACACACAAACACACGCACGCACACACACACACACACACACGCGCACGCACGCACACACAAACACACGCACGCACACACACACAAACACACGCACATACAAATGATTCCATTCTATTCATAACTGCATGTTTTTCCTCATCAAACATAAAGTTCAGTTGTATATGAGCGCCTGTTGTTCTCGCCACATATATTATATATATGTTCTGTGTGGTACATATGGTTATATCTGCAGTTTAGTCATTTGGAAATAATGATACTGCCAGTTATTTCAGAGAGAGAGGACTCATTGTGGGCATGTAGCGCTAGTGAGCTGTGTGGTGCTTGGGGCGATACGTGTGATGGTTTGAAGCCGCTGAGTGTGTGTGTGTTGGCTTGAAGTTTCTGTGTGTTTATATTGATTGGCTTCTAAGGGATTCCAGTCGGACTGATAATCTCAACATTTCAATCTCCTCTCCTCCTCTCCATCCCCCTCTCATCCTCTTCGCTTCTCCTCCTCTCCAACCCCCTCTCCTCCTCTTCTCTCTTCTCCTCCTCTACATCCCCCTCTCCTCCTCTTCTCTGCTATCCTCCTCTCCATCCTCCTCTCCTCCTCTTCTCTGCTCTCCTCCTCTCCATCCCCCTCCCCTCTCCTCTCATCCACCTATAGAGTGTTCTCTGTAGACTCTCCCTAACCATTCCCAGCAATCTCCCCTCCACTTTGTACAAGCCTCTTCAAATAGCTGTCACTCAAATCACGTTCACATGTTCATCATTGATTTAAAGGGGAACTGAGCGAGGGAAGGGAGCAACTGAATATAAAAGCAGAATCTACAATGTAGAAAATAGTAAAAATAAAGAAAAGGCCTTGAATGAGTAGGTGTGTCCAAACTTTTGACTGGCACTGCACACACACACACACACACACACACACACACACACACACACACACACACACACACACACACACACACACACACACACACACAGAGAGAGAGAGAAAAACGGTCCAGATCCCATTAGCCTTAATATTTCAGAGTCATGGGGTCGCCAGCAGCCCTGTCTATGACACTGATCTATGATCTACGACCAGCTTATGCTTCCCCTAATCCTAACCATAGCCATCTGGAAAGAAACGCTAAACTGACCCGAGATCTGTGCTTAGTCGTCTCTGTCCTTTCTGCCCACAGGGCCCACCTGTCCTGTGTCTTGTTAGCTGAGGCACTTACAGCATGAAAGTGTATGTCACAGTGTGCGTGTGTGTGTCAGAGAGTGTCACCGTAGTGTCAGTTAGAATGTAGCAGCTGATCTGCAGGCTTGGAGGATAGCATTCCAGTGTGTGTGTGTGTGTGTGTGTGTGTGTGTGTGTGTGTGTGTGTGTGTGTGTGTGTGTGTGTGTGTGTGTGTGTGTGTGTGTGTGTGTGTGTGTGTGTGTGTGTGTGCATGTGTGTGTGCATGTGTGTGTGTGTGCGCACTCCCTCCCGTTTCCCAGGGCTGAATGGTCTGTCTATGGGAAGAGAAAAGAGCTGCAGAGGCACAATAGAGATCTAGCCTGCTAGGGAGAGGGGTTGGGGGGGGGGGGGGAGTGAGAAAGAAAGAGAAGGGGAAAACTAGGAAGGGGGAGAAGGTTAGAGAGGAAGGAAGGAGAGCAGAATGCAGTTTTGTGTGGGAGGCAGAGAGAGACAGAAAAATAACGGGAGGGAAGGAGTCCTTGGTATATGTTGGAGGGAGGGAAAGAGGTAGAGGGAGAGAGAAATAGATGAAGAGAGAGAGTTTGTGTGGGAGGGCCGTGGGGGGCTGATTAGGGGCCCTTGGTTCTTGGTTTTATGTGTTCAGGGGTTTATCCCCTCACACACACACACACACACACACACGCACTCACACGCACACTCTTTCTGTCTCTCTATGACAAAGGCCTTTGAACTAGTGAAGAAACAGTTTCTCATATTTAGGCATTTTGTCAGTAAGCCCTTTCTCCTCTCTGTGAGGTTGAACATTTAACTGTTCTCCTTCTGTTCGTATAGTTTCATGTTTTTGATCACAACTAGGAGAGCGATAGGGCTCGTACATTATGGAGCAGTGTGTGTGTGTGTGTGTGTGTGTGTGTGTGTGTGTGTGTGTGTGTGTGTGTGTGTGTGTGTGTGTGTGTGTGAAGTGTATAGGGAGTTATGCACCCTGCATTATGTACAGCGCTATGATCTGACAGTGGGTTAGACTGTAGCTCAGGGAACTGCTAGATGTTAACCCTTTCAGTGAGGTTTTGACTGTTCGACTCTAGAATCTATTCTATTCAGTATGCTACAGTTAAAGGCCCAGTCAACTCGCATCATTTTAGTGGAAATATGATATATTTTAGAATTAAGTTCAAAATCTCCAACTGCTTTCAGTGAAAGGACAGACAAACACAGAAACACAGGTGTACACACGTGCAATGAAGGCACAATCGCATAAGGATACACACACAAAGAGAAACAAACAAGGACATTTATTTTACCAGGTAAGTTGAATGAGAACACATTCTCATTTACAGCAACAACCTGGGGAATAGTTACAGGGGAGATTAATGAGCTAATTGTAAACTGGGGATGTTTAGGTGACCGTGATGGTATGGGGGCCAGATTGGGAATTTAGCCAGGATACCAGGGTTAACACCCCTACTCTTACAATAAGTGTATCTGGGATCTTTAGTGACCACAGAGAGTCAGGACACCCATTTAACATCCCATCTGAAAGACATCCCCCTACACAGGGCAATGTCCCCAATCACTGCCCTGGGATATTATTTAGATCAGATGAAAGGGTGCCTCCTGCTGGCCCCCCAACACCACTTCCAGCATAATCTTGTCTCCTATACAGGGAACAACCCTGCTTAGCTTCAGAAGCAAGCCAGCAGTGGGATGCAGGGTGGTATGCTGCTAGAATAAGAAATCCCTCTCCTGAGGGAGAAAGGACATTTCTACTCAGAGCCAATCAAATGCGAGCATTAACAGCCTTTCAAACACAAAATACTGAAGTTCTCCAAACTTCTAATATTTGAGATTTGGCCTCACGAGACTAACCCCAACACAACTACAGGTAAACCTTAACACAACCCAGACACAAACCACAACCCTAACCCTATTGCAACCACAACTTTTAGGTTAAGTTACATGGTAAAAATGATTTGTTCTCTTATCTTTTTCTTGTTGTCAGCGTTTGTGAGGAATGATGATCTGCCCAATGGCTCCTTTTCCAAGTACACCTAGCATTATCACCAATCCAATCCAACCGCATCTTCGACACCCAAGAGGTCTCTCTCTCTCTCTCTCTCTCTCTCTCTCTCGCTCTCTCTCTCACTTTCTCTCTCTCTCTCTCTCTCTCTCTCTCTCTCTCTCTCTCACTCTCTCTCTCTCTCTCTCTCTCTCTCTCTCTCTCTCTCTCTCTCTCTCTCTCAAACTTTGAAGTTGCTCCAAAGGGTTTTTGGATAGGGTTAAGACATTAAAGATGTCCTCCAGCGTTTTTTTTTTGCAACTTTTACTCTTGATAAGCGATACACCAGGTATAAATATTGTAAAGTACACACACTGAAGTGTAAAAAAAAGACGTTTTGAGGAAAATATTGCTTTTTAGTCACAATTGCAGACTAGGGCATTCAAGGAGTAGGGTAGGGCACTTAAGGAGTAGGGTAGGGCATTTAAGGAGTAGTGTAGGGCATTTAAGGAGTAGGGTAGGGCATTCAAGGAGTAGGATAGGGCATTTAAGGAGTAGGGTAGGGCATTTAAGGAGTAGGGTAGGGCATTTAAGGAGTAGGGTAGGGCATTTAAGGAGTAGGGTAGGGCATTTAAGGAGTAGGGTAGGGCATTTAAGGAGTAGGGTAGGGCATTTAAGGAGTTGGTCTGGTGGGAATCTGTGATCATTGGCCTCCCCCCTTGCCTGAAGAACAATAGAGAAGGTAACAGTAAAAGCTCCACCCACACCCACTGGTGCTATGTTATGATTTACCTGGACCACCTATTTAGATGTGCCTTTCGTTAAGTAAATCAGGTGCTAACTGAGGTGAAAAGAGGTGCCACTTAAAGTTCAAGCATTCATTCCCGAATGGTTAAGGGATAAAAATAAATACAAATCAAAGTGTCTACCGCTGGGATTGAACACATGACCTTCATAACCAGATTCCTGGGATTACGTCAATCAGCCACCCATGTCCACAACACCCTAGCGAAACCCAAGCCCACTTGATGGTAAGTGTGCTCACTGGTGTGCCCCTAGTGGCCAGTTTTGAAGGTATTTCCCGACGTCCTCAGGACATCGACGTCCATCCAATTTCGAAGTCAATCTTGAGTAATCTTGTTCCATATATTTCCAAACTAAAGACGACACACGATTCACACAATCACACACACTCCAGATCCGTTCTCAGTCCTTGGAGTAATTATGCGCAAACACGGAAAGCTTTAGTTATCGCCACAACAGAGCAGGCATGTCCTTAAATCTTTTATGGGCCCACACACACACACACACACACACACACACACACACACACACACACACACACACACACACACACACACACAATCAAACACACACACACACACACACACACACACACACACACAGATGAACAACACGTTGAACTCACACATCATACTCTTGAGTTCCCCTCACATGCCAAAACACAGAAAGCCCATAAGAGTCAATCAGGCAGAAACAACCACCCAAAACCTCCCTTAAGCGTATGGTCATGAAACATTAAAACACACACTCTCTCACACACACACACACACACACACACACACACACACACACACACACACACACACACACACACACACACACACAATCAAACACACACAATCACACACACACACACACACACACACACACACACACACACACACACACACACACACACACACACACACACACACACACACACACTCAGAGAGAGAGAGAGAGATAATTTACTTTCTCTCGCTCTCTTCTCTAAACACTCCCACAGATACACCTGACGGCTCTATAAATATATGGTTATAAAACATTAACGTTATTGTTTCGAGGCAGAGTGAATCATGTTCTCCCTCATCATCCTATCTTAATGAGGACTAAAGGAGAGATCCCCCTCTGACTATCACTCTGCCTCCACCTGTGTCTGTGTGTTTGTGCGTGTTTGTGTGTTTATGTGCATGCGTGCGTGTGTGTGGGTGCATTTGTGTATTTCTGTGTTGAGAGGTGCTGCTATTTACATGCTATTTACATACAATAATGTGGTGGTAATATTGCAGTAATATACATTTGGGGCTATTGTACAGTAGGAGAAATACGGCAGTAATATACAGTAGCAGTATTTTACAAGTAGCAGTACTGTTGGTAATATAGCAGTGTAATATGGCAGTATTATACAGGCAACAGTACTAATCAATCAATCACATTTACTTATAAAGCCCTTTTTATATAAGCAGATGTCACAAAGAGCTATACAGAAACCCAGCCTAAAACCCCAAATTGCAAGCAATGCAGATGTAGAAGCACGGTGGCTAGGAAAAACTCCCTAGAAAGGCAGGAACCTAGGAAGAAACCTAGAGAGGAATCAGACTCTGAGGGGTGGCCAGTCCTCTTCTGGCTGTGCCGGGTGGAGATTATAACAGTACATGACCAAGATGTTGAAATGTTTATAGATGACGAGCAGGGTCAGAGGGTGCAACAGGTCAGCATCTCAGGAGTAAATGTCAGTTGGCTTTTCATAGCCGAACATTCAGAGTTCGAGACAGCAGGTAGAAAAAGGCAGGTCTGGGACAAGGTAGCACGTCCGGTGAACAGGTCAGGGTTCCATAGCCGCAGGCAGAACAGTTGAAACTGGAGCAGCAGCACGACCAGGTGGATTGGGGACAGCAAGGAGTCATAAGGCCAGGTAGGCTTGAGGCATGGTCCTAGGGCTCAGGTCCTCCGGGAGGGGAGAGAGAATTAGAGGACCTACTGTAGGACCTACTGAAGAGATGAGTCTTCAGTAAAGACTTAAAGGTT
The DNA here is from genome assembly GCF_013265735.2 of Oncorhynchus mykiss. Lineage (NCBI taxonomy): Eukaryota > Metazoa > Chordata > Actinopteri > Salmoniformes > Salmonidae > Oncorhynchus > Oncorhynchus mykiss. The sequence continues at coordinate 9,296,986 of NC_048592.1, forward strand.
GAGACCGAGTCTGTGTCTCTCATATGGATAAAAATGTAGCTCTATAGGAGTAAGCCCTGCCTCCAGCTGTTTGCTTAGAAATTCTAGGGACAATAAGGAGGCCTGTGTCTTGTGATCATAGTGTGTATGTACAGTGGGGAGAACAAGTATTTGATACACTGCCGATTTTGCAGGTCTTCTCACTTACAAAGCATGTAGAGGTCTGTAATTTTTATCGTAGGTACACTTCAACTGTGAGAGACGGAATCTAAAACAAAAATCCAGAAAATCACATTGTATGATTTTTAAGTAATTCATTTTCATTTTATTACATGACATAAGTATTTGATACATCAGAAAAGCAGAACTTAATATTTGGTACAGAAACCTTTGTTTGCAATTACAGAGATCATACGTTTCCTGTAGTTCTTGACCAGGTTTGCACACACTGCAGCAGGGATTTTGGCTCACTCCTCCATACAGACATTCTCCAGATCCTTCAGGTTTCTGGGCTGTCGCTGGGCAATACGGACTTTCAGCTCCCTCCAAAGATTTTCTATTGGGTTCAGGTCTGGAGACTGGCTAGGCCACTCCAGGACCTTGATATGCTTCTTACGGAGCCACTACTTAGTTGCCCTGGCTGTGTGTTTCGGGTCGTTGTCATGCTGGAAGACCCAGCCACGACCCATCTTCAATGCTCTTACTGAGGGAAGGAGGTTGTTGGCCAAGGTCTCGCGATACGTGGCCCCATCCATCCTCCCCTCAATACGGTGCAGTCGTCCTGTCCCCTTTGCAGAAAAGCATCCCCAAAGAATGATGTTTTCACCTCCATGCTTCACGGTTGGGATGGTGTTCTTGGGGTTGTACTCATCCTTCTTCTTCCTCCAAACACGGCGAGTGGAGTTTAGACCAAAAACCTATATTTTTGTCTCATCAGACCACATGACCTTCTCCCATTCCTCCTCTGGATCATCCAGATGGTCATTGGCAAAATTCAGACGGGCCTGGACATGCGCTGGCTTGAGCAGGTGGACCTTGCGTGCGCTGCAGGATTTTAATCCATGACGACGTAGTGTGTTACTAATGGTTTTCTTTGAGACTGTGGTCCCAGCTCTCTTCAGGTCATTGACCAGGTCCTGCCGTGTAGTTCTGGGCTGATCCCTCACCTTCCTCATGATCATTGATGCCCCACCAGGTGAGATCTTGCATGGAGCCCCAGACCGAGGGTGATTGACCGTCATCTTGAACTTCTTCCATTTTCTAATAATTGCGCCAACAGTTGGTGCCTTCTCACCAAGCTGCTTGCCTATTGTCCTGTAGCCCATCCCAGCATTGTGCAGGTCTACAATTTAACCCTGATGTCCTTACACAGCTCTCTGGTCTTGGCCATTGTGGAGAGGTTGGAGTCTGTTTGATTGTGTGTGGACAGGTGTCTTTTATACAGGTAACAAGTTCAAACAGGTGCAGTTAATACAGGTAATGAGTGGAGAACAGGAGGGCTTCTTAAAGAAAAACTAACAGGTCTGTGAGATTTTTGTTTAGATTCTGTCTCTCACAGTTGAAGTGTACCTATGATAAAAATTACAGACCTCTACATGCTTTGTAAGTAGGAAAACCTGCAAAATTGGCAGTGTATCAAATACTTGTCCTCCCCACTGTAGGTATGTACGGCAGGACCAAATCGGAGAGATAGGTAGGAGCAAGTCCATGTAATGCTTTGTAGGTTAGCAGTAAAACCTTGAAACCAGCCTTAGCCTTAATTGGAAACCAGTGTAGAGAGGCTAGCACTGGAGTAATATTATCACATTTTTTGGTTCTAGTCAAGATTCTAGCAGCCGTGTTTAGCACTAACTGAAGTTTATTTAGTGTATTCGGGTAACTGGAAAGTAGAACTGTCATGTATTGTCATGTTGTGTGTTTCTGTCCTTTCCCTTCACCCTGTCTCCCTCTGCTGGTCGTTGTTAGGTTACCTTTTCTCCCCCTCTTTCCCCCAGCTGTGCCTTGTCTCCTCCTAACTACCCATTCACCCCGTTTCCCACCTGTTCCCTTTTTCCCTCTGATTAGGTCCCTATATCTCTCTCTGTTTTTGTTCCTGTCCTTGTCGGATTCTTGTTTGTTGTGTTTCATGCCTGAGCCAGACTATCGTCATGTTTGCTGTAACCTTGTCCTGTCCTGTCGGAATCTGCCGGTCTATCTGAGCCTACCTATGTTTGGTTATTAAAGAAGCTCTGTTTAAGTTAGTTCGCTTTTGGGTCCTCATTCACTCACCGTAACAGAAGAATCCGACCAAGAATGGACCCAGCGACTTCGGATCCTCTCCACTCAGCCGTCGAGATCCAGGGAGCGATGCTAGGCAGACACGAGCAGGAATTGTCTGCTGCTCGACATGCCGTTGAGACCCTGGCCACCCAAGTCTCCAACCTCACAGAACAGGTTCACCATCTCCGCCTCGATCCACCGGCCACTTCCAGGGCTTTCGAATCTCCGGAGCCCAGAATCAATAACCCGCCGTGTTACTCTGGGGAGCCCACTGAATGCCGCTCGTTCCTCACCCAGTGTGATATTGTGTTTTCTCTCCAGCCCAACACTTACGCCAGGAGCACTGCTCGTGTCGCCTACGTCATATCTCTCCTTACTGGACGGGCTCGTGAGTGGGGCACGGCAATCTGGGAGGCAAGGGCTGAGTGTACTAACCAGTATCAGGACTTTAAGGAGGAGATGATACGGGTTTTTGATCGATCTGTTTTTGGGGAGGAGGCTTCCAGGGCCCTGTCTTCCCTATGTCAAGGCAATCGATCCATAACAGACTACTCTATTGAGTTTCGCACTCTTGCTGCCTCCAGTGGCTGGAACGAGCCGGCTTTGCTCGCTCGTCTTCTGGAGGGTCTCCGCGCAGAGGTAAAGGACGAGATTCTCTCCCGGGAGGTTCCTTCCAGCGTGGATTCCTTGATTGAACTCGCTATTCGCATTGAGCGACGGGTTGATCTTCGTCACCGAGCTCGTGGAAAGGAGCTCGCGTTCTCCGTTGCCCCCCTCTCCGCATCACTACCATCTTCCTCTGCCGGCTCGGGAGCTGAGCCTATGCAGCTGGGAGGTATCCGCATCTCGACTAAGGAGAGGGAACGGAGAATCACCAACCGCCTCTGTCTCTATTGCGGTTCTGCGGGTCATTTTGTCACTTCATGTCCAGTAAAAGCCAGAGCTCATCAGTAAGCGGAGGGCTACTGGTGAGCGCTACTACTCCTGTCTCTCCTTCAAGATCCTGCACTACCTTGTCGGTCCATCTACGCTGGACCGGTTCGTCAGCTTCCTGCAGTGCCTTAATAGACTCTGGGGCGGAGGGCTGTTTTATGGACGAGACCTGGGCTCGGGAACATGACATTCCTCTCAGACAGTTAAGGGAGTCCACGGCCTTGTTCGCCCTGGATGGTAGTCCTCTCCCCAGGATTCAGCGTGAGACGCTACCTTTAACCCTCACTGTTTCTGGTAATCATAGCGAAACCATTTCTTTTTTGATTTTTCGTTCACCTTTTACACCTGTTGTTTTGGGCCATCCCTGGCTAGTTTGTCATAATCCTTCCATTAATTGGTCTAGTAATTCTATCCTCTCCTGGAACGTCTCTTGTCATGTGAAATGTTTAATGTCTGCTATCCCTCCTGTTTCCTCTGTCTCTTCTTCACAGGAGGAGCCTGGTGATTTGACAGGGGTGCCGGAGGAATATCACGATCTGCGCACGGTGTTCAGTCGGTCCAGGGCCACCTCTCTTCCTCCACACCGGTCGTATGATTGTAGTATTGATCTCCTTCCGGGAACCACTCCCCCCCGGGGTAGACTATACTCTCTGTCGGCTCCCGAACGTAAGGCTCTCGAGGATTATTTGTCTGTAGCTCTTGACGCCGGTACCATAGTCCCCTCCTCCTCTCCCGCCGGAGCGGGGTTTTTTTTTGTCAAGAAGAAGGACGGGTCTCTGCGCCCCTGCATAGATTATCGAGGGCTGAATGACATAACAGTTAAGAATCGTTATCCGCTTCCTCTTATGTCCTCAGCCTTCGAGATCCTGCAGGGAGCCAGGTTTTTCACTAAGTTGGACCTTCGTAACGCTTACCATCTCGTGCGCATCAGGGAGGGGGACGAGTGGAAGACGGCGTTTAACACTCCGTTAGGGCACTTTGAATACCGGGTTCTTCCTTTCGGCCTCGCTAACGCTCCAGCTGTCTTTCAGGCATTAGTCAATGATGTCCTGAGAGACATGCTGAACATCTTTGTTTTCGTTTACCTTGACGATATCCTGATTTTTTCACCGTCACTCCAGATTCATCTTCAGCACGTTCGACGTGTCCTCCAGCGCCTTTTAGAGAACTGTCTTTTTGTGAAGGCTGAGAAGTGCACTTTTCATGCCTCCTCCGTCACATTTCTCGGTTCTGTTATTTCCGCTGAAGGCATTAAGATGGATCCCGCTAAGGTCCAAGCTGTCATTGATTGGCCCGCCCCTAAGTCACGCGTCGAGCTGCAGCGCTTTCTCGGCTTCGCGAACTTCTATCGTCGTTTCATCCGTAATTTCGGTCAGGTGGCAGCTCCTCTCACAGCCCTTACTTCTGTCAAGACGTGCTTTAAGTGGTCCGTTTCCGCCCAGGGAGCTTTTGATCTCCTCAAGAATCGTTTTACATCCGCTCCTATCCTTGTTACACCTGACGTCTCTAGACAGTTCGTTGTCGAGGTTGACGCGTCAGAGGTGGGCGTGGGAGCCATTCTTTCTCAGCGCTCCCTCTCTGACGACAAGGTCCACCCATGCGCGTATTTTTCTCATCGCCTGTCCCCGTCGGAACGTAACTATGATGTGGGAAACCGCGAACTGCTCGCCATCCGGTTAGCCCTAGGCGAATGACGACAGTGGTTGGAGGGGGCGACCGTTCCTTTTGTCGTTTGGACTGACCATAGGAACCTTGAGTACATCCGTTCTGCCAAACGACTTAATGCGCGTCAGGCGCGTTGGGCGCTGTTTTTCGCTCGTTTCGAGTTCGTGATTTCTTATCGTCCGGGCTCTAAGAACACCAAGCCTGATGCTTTATCTCGTCTCTTCAGTTCTTCAGTAGCCTCCACTGACCCCGAGGGGATTCTCCCTGAGGGGCGTGTTGTCGGGTTGACTGTCTGGGAAATTGAGAGGCAGGTAAAGCAAGCGCTCACTCACACTCCGTCGCCGCGCGCTTGTCCTAGGAACCTTCTTTTCGTTCCCGTTCCTACTCGTCTGGCCGTTCTTCAGTGGGCTCACTCTGCCAAGTTAGCCGGCCACCCTGGCGTTCGGGGTACGCTTGCTTCCATTCGCCAGCGTTTTTGGTGGCCCACCCGGGAGCATGACACGCGTCGTTTCGTGGCTGCTTGTTCGGTCTGCGCGCAGACTAAGTCCGGTAACTCCCCTCCTGCCGGCCGTCTCAGGCCGCTTCCCAGTCCCTCTCGACCGTGGTCTCACATCGCCTTAGATTTTGTCACCGGACTGCCTTCGTCAGCGGGGAAGACTGTTATTCTTACGGTTGTCGATAGGTTCTCTAAGGCGGCTCATTTCATTCCCCTTGCTAAGCTTCCTTCTGCTAAAGAGACGGCACAAATCATCATCGAGAATGTTTTCAGAATTCATGGCCTTCCGTCAGACGTCGTTTCGGACAGAGGTCCGCAATTCACGTCTCAATTTTGGAGGGAGTTTTGCCGTTTGATTGGGGCTTCCGTCAGTCTCTCTTCCGGCTTTCACCCCCAGTCTAACGGTCAAGCAGAACGGGCCAATCAGACTATTGGTCGCATCTTACGCAGTCTTTCTTTTCGCAACCCTGCGTCTTGGTCAGAACAGCTCCCCTGGGCAGAATACGCCCACAACTCGCTTCCTTCGTCTGCGACCGGGCTATCTCCTTTTCAGAGTAGCCTCGGGTACCAGCCTCCGCTGTTCTCATCTCAGTTCGCCGAGTCCAGCGTCCCCTCCGCTCAGGCTTTTGTCCAACGTTGCGAGCGCACCTGGAAGAGGGTCAGGTCTGCACTTTGCCGTTATAGGACGCAGACTGTGAGGGCTGCTAATAAGCGTAGAACTAAGAGTCCTAGATATTGTCGCGGTCAGAGAGTTTGGCTCTCCACTCAGAACCTTCCCCTTAAGACGGCTTCTCGCAAGTTGACCCCGCGGTTCATTGGTCCGTTCCGTATTTCTCGGGTCATTAATCCTGTCGCAGTTCGACTTCTTCTTCCGCGATACCTTCGTCGCGTCCACCCGGTCTTCCATGTCTCCGGTATTAAGCCCGTTCTTCGCGCCCCCGCTCGTCTCCCCCCCCCCCCCCCCCCATCCTTGTCGAGGGCGCACCCATCTACAGGGTCCGCAGGATTTTAGACATGCGTCCTCGGGGCCGTGGTCACCAGTACCTCGTTGATTGGGAGGGGTACGGTCCTGAGGAGAGGAGTTGGGTTCCCTCTCGGGACGTGCTGGACCGTGCGCTGATCGAGGATTTCCTCCGTTGCCGCCAGGTTTCCTCCTCGAGTGCGCCAGGAGGCGCTCGGTGAGTGGGGGGGTACTGTCATGTATTGTCATGTTGTGTGTTTCTGTCCTTTCCCTTCACCCTGTCTCCCTCTGCTGGTCGTTGTTAGGTTACCTTTTCTCCCCCTCTTTCCCCCAGCTGTGCCTTGTCTCCTCCTAACTACCCATTCACCCCGTTTCCCACCTGTTCCCTTTTTCCCTCTGATTAGGTCCCTATATCTCTCTCTGTTTTTGTTCCTGTCCTTGTCGGATTCTTGTTTGTTGTGTTTCATGCCTGAGCCAGACTATCGTCATGTTTGCTGTAACCTTGTCCTGTCCTGTCGGAATCTGCCGGTCTATCTGAGCCTACCTATGTTTGGTTATTAAAGAAGCTCTGTTTAAGTTAGTTCGCTTTTGGGTCCTCATTCACTCACCGTAACAAGAACATTGCAGTAGTCTAATCTAGAAGTGACAAAAGCATGGATTAGCTTTTCTGCATAATTTTTGGACAAAATGTTTAGGATTTTTGCAATGTTATGTAGATGGAAAAAAGCTGTCCTTGAAACAGTCTTGATATGTTCATCAAAAGAGAGATCAGGGTCCAGAGTAACGCAGAGCTCCTTCACAGTTTTATTTGAGACGACTGTACAACCATCAAGATTAATTGTCAGATCCAACAGAAAATCTCAGTTTTGTCCGAGTTTAAAAGTAAAAAATGTTCCGCCATCCACTTCCTTATTTCTGAAACACAGGCTTTCAGGATGGGCAATTTTGGGGCTTCACCATGTTTCATCAAAATATATAGCTGAGGGCCTCCCGGGTGGCGCAGTGGTTAAGGGCGCTGTACTGCAGCGCCAGCTTTGCCACCAGAGACTCTGGGTTTGCGCCCAGGCTCTGTCGTAACCGGCCGTGACCGGGAGGTCCGTGTTGGCAACGCACAATTGGCCTAGCGTCGTCCAGGTTAGGGAGGGCTTGGCCGGTAGGGATATCCTTGTCTCATCGCGCACCAGCAACTCCCGTGGGGGGCCGGGCACAGTGCACGCTAACCAAGGTTGCCAGGTGCACAGTGTTTCCTCCGACACATTGCTGCGGCTGGCTTCTGGGTTGGATGCGCGCTGTGTTAAGAAGCAGTGCGGCTTGGTTGGGTTGTGTATTCGAGGACGCATGACTTTCAACATTCGTCTCTCCCGAGCCCGTACGGGAGTTATAGCGATGAGACAAGATAGTAGCTACTAACAATTGGATACCACGAAATTGGGGAGAAAAAGGGGTAAAAATTCAACAACATAAAACACATTTTTTTTACAGCTGTGTATCTTTCACATAGCAGTGAAAGTTAACATTATGTTTCCGAATGGAGGTAAAATATATAGTGAAAACAACAGTGGTCCTTAAACGGAACCTTGAAGAACACTGAAACTTACAATTGATTTGTCAGTGGACAAACCATCCACAGAGACGAACTGATATCTTTCTGACAGACAAGATCTAAACCAGGCAAGAACTTGTCCCTGCCGATCAATTAGGGTTTCCAATTTCTCCAAAAGAATGTGATGATCAATGGTGTCAAAAGCAGCACTAAGGTCTAGGAGCACGAGGACAGATGCAGAGCCTTGGTCTGACGCCATTAAAAGGTAATATACCACCTTCACGAGTGCAGTCTCAGTGCTATGATGGGGTCTAAAACCAGACTGAAGCATTTCGTATACTTTATTTGTCTTCATGATGGCAGTGAGTTGCCGTGCAACAGCTTTTTCAAATAATGTTGAGAGGAATGCAAGATTAGTTTTTTTAACGTTTTCTGGGTCAAGGTTTGGCTTTTTCAAGAGAGGTTTTATTACTGCCACTTTTAGTGAGTTTGGTACACATCTGGTGGATAGTGAGCCATTTATTATGTTCAACATAGCAGGGCCAAGCACAGGAAGCAGCTCTGTCAGTAGTTTAGTTGGAATAGGGTCCTGTATGCAGCTTGAAGGTTTAGAGGCCATTTCTATTTTCATGAATGCGTCAAGAGATACAGGATTAAAAAACTTGAGTGTCTCCATTGATCCTAGGTCCTGGCAGTGTTGTGCAGACTCAGGACAACTGAGCTTTGGAGAAATACGCAGATTCAAAGAGGAGTCCCTAATTTCCAGCAGTGATGGATTTCATGAATTCATCACTGCTGAAGTGAAAGCCATCCTCTCTTGGGGAATGCTGCTTTTTAGTTAGGTTTGTGACAGTTTCAAAAATAAATGTAGGATTGTTCTTATTCTCCTCAATTAGGTTGGAAGAATAGGATGATTGAGCAGCAATGAGGGCTCTTTGATATTGCACGATACTGTCTTTCCAAGCTAGTCGGAAGACTTCCAGTTTGGTATATCGCCATTTCCGTTCCAATTTTCTGGAAGCTTGCTTCAGGGCTTGGGTATTTTCTGTATATCAAGGAGCTAGTTTCTTGTGACAAATGTGTTTTGTTTTTAGGGGTGCGACTGCATCTAGCATATTACGCAAGATTACATTTAATTCCTCAGTTAGGTGGTTAACCAATTTTTGTACTTCGAAGTCCTTAGGTAGGTAGAGGGAGTCTGGAAAGGCATATAGTAATATTTTGGGATTATTGGTTGGGGTTTAAGCAGATTCTTTGCTGCAATTGAAAACATAATAAGATGTTGGTCCGATAGTCCAGGATTATGAGGAAAAACGTTTAGATATTTATTCCACAGGACAAAACTAAGTCCAGGGTATGACTGTGGCAGTGAGTAGGTCCGGAGACATGTTGGACAAAACCCACTGAGTCAATGATGGCTCCAAAAGCCTTTTGGAGTGGGTCTGTGGACTTTTCCATGTGAATATTAAAGTCACCAAAAAATGTGAATATTATCTGCCATGATAACAACGTCCGATAGGAATTCAGGGAACTCAGTGAGGAATGAGGAATGCTGTATACAAACCAGGAGGCCTGTAAACAGTAGTGTCACGTCTACTCCCGCTCCTCCCCTCCGGCGTTTGACGTCACTGGTTTATTAACCACTGGTCCTGGGAAACATCATTACACGCACCTGGCTTTCATCATTACGCGTACCTGCGCATCATCATTAAGCACACCTGGACTCCATTACCTCCCCTTTATCTGGCACTCCCTTAGGTACCTTCCCTAGGCAGTATTGTTTCTGTTGTTCATGTCTTGGCGCTACTCCTACATTGTATTGTTCCATGTTATTTGTTATATTAAACTTACCACCTGCACCTGCTTCTCGACTCCCAGCATCTACGTTACAAATATCTATAAAAAGTGATCGAGTAGACTGTGTAGATTTCATGACTAGAAACTCAAAAGATGAAAACGCAGTCATTTTTTTGGGGGGGGGGGTACATTTAAATTTGCTATCATAAATGTTAGCAACACCTCCGCCTTTGCAGGATGTGCAGGGAATGTGGTCACTAGTGTAACCAAGAAGAGAGACATCATTTAACACAGTAAATTCATCAGGCTTAAGCCATTTTTCAGTCAGGCCAATCACGTCAAGATTATGATCAGTGATTAGTTCAGTGACTATAACTGCCTTTGGATGTGATGGATCTAAAATGAAGTAACCCTATTTTGAGATGTGAGATATCACAATCTCTTTCAATACTGACAGGAATGGAGGGGGTGTTTATTCCAGTGAGATTGCCAAAGTGAACACCGCCGTGTTTAGTTTTGCCCAACCTAGGTTGAGGCACAGACACGGTCTCAATGGGGATAGCTGAGCTGACTACACTGACTGTGCTAGTGGCAGACTCCACTAGCATAGGCCAGCCTGCTGCCTGGCCTGCACCCTATCTCATTGTGAAGCTAGAGGAGTTAGAGCCCTGTCTATGTTGATAGATAAGATGAGAGCACCCCTCCAGCTAGGATGGAGTCCGTCACTCCTCAGCAGGCCAGGCTTGGTCCTGTTTGTGGATGAGCCCCAGAAAGAGGGTCAATTATCTCAAAATTGTATCTTTTGAGAGGGGCAGAAAACAGTTTTCAACCAGCGATTGAGTTGTGAGACTGCTGTAGTGCTCATCACCTCCCCTAACTGGGAGGGGGCCAGAGACAATTACTCGATGCCGACACATCTTTCTAACTGATTTACAAGCTGAAGCTATGTTGCGCTTGGTGACCTCTGACTGTTTCATCCTAACATCGTTGGTGCCGAAATGGATAACAATACCTCTATACTCTCTACACTCGCCAGCTTTAGCCTAGCCAGCACCATCTTCAGATTAGCCTTTGCGTCGGTAGCCCTGCCCCCTGGTAAACACTGTATGATCGCTGAATGATTATTTTTAAGTCTAATATTGCAGGTAACGGAGTCAACAATGACTAATGTTTTCAATTTGTCATAGCTAATTGTGGGAGGCTTCGGCGGCTCAGACCCCGTAACGGGTGGAGGAGAGACCAGAGAAGGGTTGACCTTCTCATTGCTCAATGGGGAGAACCGACTGAATGAGCACGACACCAGTTGAACATGCCTACAGTATTTCCTTCCAGAAGCCTTGAGAAAATGGTCCAGCTGCGGGGACTGTGCGAGGGGATTTATACTACTATCTGTACTTACTGATGACACAGATGCTGTTTCATCCTTTCCTACACTTAGATTACCCTTGCCTAAGGATTGCATCTGAAGCTGGGCTTGCAGCACGGCTATCCTCACCATAAGGTGATCGTTTTCCTGTATATAATGAGTACAGCGGCTGCAGTTAGATGGCATAGTTACTACTTAGCTTCGGCCAGTGGAGGTCCTGTAGAACCATGTCCAGGTAAAGCATCCAGGGTAAAAAAAACTTAAATGTGTCAAATTACTATCTTGATTAAACGGTTGTAAAAAGTAAAAACCGTACGGTTGGCAGGTAGCCAAGTAGCATCAAAGTAACAACAAACAACACATCAGCATGGAGTCAAGTCCGAAAGTTGTGACCGGAGGTTCTGACCAGAAGTGGGACAGATTGGTAAATAACAGTATATTATGGCAGTATTATACAGGTGACAGTACTGTTGGTAATATAGCAGTATATTATGGCAGTTTTATACAGGTGACAGTACTGTTGGTAATATAGCAGTATATTATGGCAGTATTATACAGGTGACTGTACTGTTGGTAATATAGCAGTATATTATGGCAGTATTATACAGGTGACAGTACTGTTGGTAATATAGCAGTATATTATGGCAGTTTTATACAGGTGACAGTACTGTTGGTAATATAGCAGTATATTATGGCAGTATTATACAGGTGACTGTACTGTTGGTAATATAGCAGTATATTATGGCAGTATTATACAGGTGACAGTACTGTTGGTAATATAGCAGTATATTATGGCAGTATTATACAGGTGACAGTACTGTTGGTAATTTAACAGTATATCATGGCAGTATTATACAGGTGACAGTGTTGTTGGTAATTTAACAGTATATCATGGCAGTATTATACAGGTGACAGTACTGTTGGTAATATAGAAGTAGGGTAGCCTAGTGGTTAGAGCGTTGGACTAGTAACCGGAAGGTTGCGAGTTCAAACCCCCGAGCTGACATGGTACAAATCTGTCGTTCTGCCCCTGAACAGGCAGTTAACCCACTGTTCCCAGGCCGTCATTGAAAATAAGAATTTGTTCTTAACTGACTTGCCTGGTTAAATAAAGGTTAAAAAAAAAAATAAAAAAAAAATAAATATATATATATATATATATATTATGGCAGTATTATACAGGTGACAGTACTGTTGGTAATATAGCAGTATATTATGGCAGTATTATACAGGTGACAGTACTGTTGGTAATATAGCAGTATATTATGGCAGTATTATACAGGTGACAGTACTGTTGGTAATTTAACAGTATATCATGGCAGTATTATACAGGTGACAGTGTTGTTGGTAATATAGCAGTATATTATGGCAGTATTATACAGGTGACAGTACTGTTGGTAATATAGCAGTATATCATGGCAGTATTATACAGAAGACAGTACTGTTGGTAATATAGCAGTATATTATGGCAGTATTATACAGGTGACAGTACTGTTGGTAATATAGCAGTATATTATGGCAGTATTATACAGGTGACAGTACTGTTGGTAATATAGCAGTATATCATGGCAGTATTATACAGGTGACAGTACTGTTGGTAATATAGCAGTATATTATGGCAGTATTATACAGGTGACAGTACTGTTGGTAATATAGCAGTATATTATGGCAGTATTATACAGGTGACAGTACTGTTGGTAATATAGCAGTATATCATGGCAGTATTATACAGGTAACAGTACTGTTGGTAATATAGCAGTATATTATGGCAGTATTATACAGGTGACAGTACCGTTGGTAATATAGCAGTATATTATGGCAGTATTATACAGGTGACAGTACTGTTGGTAATATAGCAGTATATTATGGCAGTATTATACAGGTGACAGTACTGTTGGTAATATAGCAGTATATTATGGCAGTATTATACAGGTGACAGTGCTGTTGGTAATATAGCTGTCATGTACTGTCATGTTGTCTTGTCTCTGTCCTTTCCCTTCACCCTGTCTCCCTCTGCTGGTCGTGTTAGGTTACCTTTTCTCCCCCGCTTTCCCCCAGCTGTCCCTTGTCTCCTCTAACTACCCATTCACCCCGTTCCCCACCTGTTCCCTTTTTTCCCTCTGATTAGGTCCCAATATCTCTCTCTGTTTCTGCTCCTGTCCTTGTCGGATTCTTGTTTGTTTGTGTCATTCATGCCTGAACCAGACTGTCGTCATGTTTGCTGTAACCTTGTCCTGTCCTGTCGGAATCTGCCGGTCCATCTGAGCCTACCTATGTTTGGTAATTAAAGAAGCTCTGTTTAAGTTGATTCGCTTTTGGGTCCTCATTCACGCACCGTAACAGAAGAATCCGACCAAGAATGGACCCAGCGACTTCGGATCCTCTCCACTCAGCCGTCGAGATCCAGGGAGCGATGCTAGGCAGACACAAGCAGGAATTGTCTGCTGCTCGACATGCCGTTGAGACCCTGGCCACCCAAGTCTCCAACCTCACAGAACAGGTTCACCATCTCCGCCTCGATCCACCGGCCACTTCCAGGGCTTTCGAATCTCCGGAGCCCAGAATCAATAACCCGCCGTGTTACTCTGGGGAGCCCACTGAATGCCGCTCGTTCCTCACCCAGTGTGATATTGTGTTTTCTCTCCAGCCCAACACTTACTCCAGGAGCACTGCTCGTGTCGCCTACGTCATATCTCTCCTTATTGGACGGGCTCGTGAGTGGGGCACGGCAATCTGGGAGGCAAGGGCTGAGTGTACTAACCAGTATCAAGACTTTAAGGAGGAGATGATACGGGTTTTTGATCGATCTGTTTTTGGGGAGGAGGCTTCCAGGGCCCTGTCTTCCCTATGTCAAGGCAATCGATCCATAACAGACTACTCTATTGAGTTTCGCACTCTTGCTGTCTCCAGTGGCTGGAACGAGCCGGCCTTGCTCGCTCGTCTTCTGGAGGGTTTCCGCGCAGAGATAAAGGATGAGATTCTCTCCCGGGAGGTTCCTTCCAGCGTGGATTCCTTGATTGAACTCGCTATTCGCATTGAGCGACGGGTTGATCTTCGTCACCGAGCTCGTGGAAAGGAGCTCGCGCTCTCCGTCGCCTCCCTCTCCGCATCACTACCATCTTCCTCTGCCGGCTCGGGTGCTGAGCCCATGCAGCTGGGAGGTATCCGCATCTCGACTGAGGAGAGGGAACGGAGAATCACCAACCGCCTCTGTCTCTATTGCGGTTCCGCTGGTCATTTTGTCACTTCATGTCCAGTAAAAGGCCAGAGCTCGTCAGTAAGCGGAGGGCTACTGGTGAGCGCTACTACTCCTATCTCTCCTTCAAGATCCTGCACTACCTTGTCGGTCCATCTACGCTGGACCGGTTCGTCAGCTTCCTGCAGTGCCTTAATAGACTCTGGGGCGGAGGGCTGTTTTATGGACGAGACCTGGGCTCGGGAACATGACATTCCTCTCAGACAGTTAAAGGAGCCCACGGCCTTGTTCGCCCTGGATGGTAGTCCTCTCCCCAGGATTCAGCGTGAGACGCTACCTTTAACCCTCACTGTTTCTGGTAATCATAGTGAAACCATTTCTTTTTTAATTTTTCGTTCACCTTTTACACCTGTTGTTTTGGGCCATCCCTGGCTAGTTTGTCATAATCCTTCCATTAATTGGTCTAGTAATTCTATCCTCTCCTGGAACGTCTCTTGTCATGTGAAATGTTTAATGTCTGCTATCCCTCCTGTTTCCTCTGTCTCTTCTTCACAGGAGGAGCCTGGTGATTTGACAGGGGTGCCGGAGGAATATCACGATCTGCGCACGGTGTTCAGTCGGTCCAGGGCCACCTCTCTTCCTCCACACCGGTCGTATGATTGTAGTATTGATCTCCTTCCGGGAACCACCCCCCCCCCGGGGTAGACTATACTCTCTGTCGGCTCCCGAACGTAAGTGTCATGCGTAGATGTAATAGGTGGCAGGGAAGTCAGGCGCAGGAGAGTCAAATTGAGTGTAAAATGGAGTCTTTTAATAAAGTCCACGGAGTATGCTCCATAACACTAAATGTACATAAACATGGGTACAAGGACCCGACGCACACCTATACAACAATCACACTACACTGACAATAAAACAATCTCTGACAAAGACATGAGGGGAAACAGAGGGTTAAATACACAACAGGTAATGAATGGGATTGAAAACAGGTGTATGGGAAGACAAGACAAAACCAATGGAAAATGAAAAAAGGATCAATGATGGCTAGAAGACCGGTGACGTCGAACGCCGAGCACCGCCCGAACAAGGAGAGGCAACGACTTCGGCAGCAGTCGTGACAGTACCCCCCCCCTGACGCGCGGCTCCAGCTGCGCGTCGACACCGGCCTCGGGGACGACCCGGAAGGCGAGGTGCAGGGCGATCCGGATGGAGACGGTGGAATTCTGATAACATGGAAGGATCTAACACGTCCTCCACCGGAACCCAGCATCTCTCCTCCGGCCCGTACCCCTCCCAGTCCACGAGGTACTGAAGGCCCCTCGCCCGACGTCTCGAATCCAAAATGGATCGAACAGAGTACGCCGGAACCCCCTCGATGTCTAGAGGAGGCGGAGGAACATTACGCACTTCAGCCTCCTGGAGCGGGCCAGCCACCATCGGCCTGAGGAGAGACACATGGAACGAGGGGTTAATACGGTAATGAGTGGGTAGTTGTAACCTATAACATACCTCGTTCACTCTCCTCAGGACTTTAAACGGCCCCACAAACCGCGGACCCAGCTTCCGGCAGAGAAGGTGAAGGGGCAGGTTTCGGGTCGAGAGCCAGACCCTGTCCCCTGGTGCGAACACTGGGGCCTCACTGCGGCGACGGTCTGCGCCAATTTTCTGGCGCCTTATGGCACGCTGAAGGTGGACGTGGGCTGCCTCCCAGGTCTCCTCAGCGTGCCGAAACCAATTGTCCACCGCAGGGGCCTCGGTCTGGCTCTGATGCCAAGGAGCCAGAACCGGCTGATACCCTAATACACATTGAAAGGGAGTAAGGTTAGTGGAGGAGTGACGTAGCGAGTTCTGAGCCATCTCTGCCCAGGGCACGAACTTCGCCCACTCCCCCGGCCGATCCTGGCAATAAGACCGCAGAAACCTACCCACATCCTGGTTAACTCTCTCCACCTGCCCATTACTCTCGGGGTGAAAACCTGAGGTAAGACTAACCGAGATCCCCAGACGCTCCATGAACGCCTTCCAGACCCTTGATGTGAACTGGGGACCCCGATCAGACACTATATCCTCAGGCACCCCATAGTGCCGGAAAACGTGTGTAAACAGGGCCTCTGCAGTTTGTAAGGCCGTAGGGAGACCGGGCAAAGGGAGGAGACGACAGGACTTAGAAAACCGATCCACAACGACCAGGATCGTGGTGTAACCCTGTGAAGGTGGAAGATCGGTCAAAAAATCCACCGACAGGTGTGACCACGGCCGTTGAGGAACGGGTAGAGGTTGTAGCTTACCTCTGGGCAGGTGTCTAGGAGCCTTGCACTGGGCGCACACCGAGCAGGAAGAAACATAAATCCTCACGTCCTTAGCTAAAGTGGGCCACCAGTATCTCCCGTCAAGACAGCGCATCGTCCGACCTATCCCAGGATGACCAGAGGAGGGTGACGTGTGAGCCCAATATATCAATCGGTCGCGTACAGAAGACGGAACGTACAGACGACCAGCTGGACACTCAGGGGGAGAAGGCTCTGCACGTGACGCCCGCTCAATGTCCGCGTCCAGCTCCCACACTACTGGCGCCACCAAACACGAAGCTGGGAGTATGGGAGTGGGATCCATGGACCGCTCCTCTGTGTCATACAGCCGAGACAATGCGTCTGCCTTAACGTTCTGGGAGCCTGGTCTGTAAGAAAGAGTAAACACAAAACGAGTGAAAAACATGGCCCACCTTGCCTGGCGAGGATTCAATCTCTTTGCCTGCCGGATATACTCCAGATTGCGGTGGTCAGTCCAGATGAGAAAAGGGTGTTTAGCCCCCTCAAGCCAATGCCTCCACACCTTCAAAGCTTCTACGACAGCTAACAGCTCCCGATTCCCCACATCATAGTTTCGCTCCGCCGGGCTGAGCTTCTTAGAAAAGAAAGCACAGGGGCGAAGCTTCAGTGGCGTACCCGAACGCTGAGAGAGCACTGCTCCTATCCCAGCTTCGGATGCGTCCACCTCCACTATGAATGGCAAAGAGGGATCCGGATGAGCCAGCACAGGCGCAGAAGTAAACAGAGTCTTCAGGTGCTCAAAAGCCCTGTTCGCCTCAGCCGACCACTGCAAGCGCACCGGGCCCCCCTTTAGCAGTGAGGTAATGGGAGCTGCCACCTGACCAAAACCCCGGATAAACCTCCGGTAGTAATTGGAAAACCCCAAAAAACGCTGCAACTCCTTTACCGTGGTTGGAGTCGGCCAATTACGCACGGCTGTAATGCGGTCGCTCTCCATCTCCACTCCTGAAGTGGAAATCCGATGCCCTAGGAAGGAGATGGATTGTTGGAAAAACAAGCATTTCTCAGACTTGACATATAGATCATGCTCCAACAGGCGACCAAGCACCCTGCGCACCAGGGACACATGCTCGGCGCGTGTAGCAGAGTATATCAAAATATCATCGATATACACCACTACACCCTGCCCGTGCAGGTCCCTGAAGATCTCATCTACAAATGATTGGAAAACTGATGGAGCATTCATCAACCCATATGGCATGACCAGGTACTCATAATGACCTGAGGTGGTGCTAAATGCCGTCTTCCACTCATCACCCTTCTTAATACGCACCAGATTGTACGCACTCCTGAGATCCAATTTTGTGAAAAAACGTGCCCCGTGCATTAACTCAATAATCGTATTGATCAGAGGTAGCGGGTAACTATATTTCACTGTGATTTTATTAAGACCTCGATAATCAACGCACGGGCGTAAACCGCCATCCTTTTTTTTCACAAAAAAGAAACTCGAAGAGACGGGTGAAATGGATGGCTGAATGAACCCCTGATGCAGGGATTCAGAGATATATGTCTCCATAGCCTCCGTCTCCGCTTGCGACAGGGGATACACGTGACTCTTGGGATATGCAGCGTCTACCAGGAGATCTATCGCACAATCCCCCAGTCGATGGGGTGGTAATTGAGTCGCCTTCTTTTTACAGAAGGCGAGAGCCAAATCGGCATATTCGGGGGGAATGCGCACGGTGGAGACCTGGTCTGGACTTTCCACCGTAGTAGCACCAACGGAAACCCCTAAACACCTACCTGAGCATTCTCGCGACCACCCTGTGAGAGCCCTCTGTGGCCAAGAAACAGTGGGGTTATGACAAACTAACCAGGGTAGGCCTAGCACCACAGAATACGCAGGAGAATCAATAAGGAAAAGACTAATCTTCTCCTTGTGACCCTCCTGCGTTATCATACACAAAGGTGCGGTTACCTCCCTGATAAACCCTGACCCTAATGGTCGACTATCTAAGGCATGAATAGGGAAAGGCATATCCACAGGAACAATAGGGATCCCTAAACTATGAGCTAGACTTTTATTAATGAAATTCCCAGCCGCACCCGAATCTACTAGCGCCTTATACTGGGAATGCAGTGAAAAGTCAGGAAAAGAGACAGAGACAAACATTAGTGCAGCAGAGGGCTCTGGATGAGAATGGTGCCTACTCACCTGGGGTGACGCCAGAATGCCCTGCCTGCCCTCTCTATTCCCAGAGGAACCAACCCGGCACCGACCAGCAGTGTGCTCTCTGCGACCTTGAATGGTGCTCGAGCGGGAACCCCCTCCGGTCTCCCTGCGCACCATCCCTCCCAATTCCATAGGTTCGGGAGAGAGGGTGCGGGAGGATGGAACAACCAGACCCCGATCTAGACGTCCACGAGTAGCCAGCATGTTGTCCAGCCTGATGGACATGTCCACCAGCTGGTCGAAGGTGAGGGTGGTGTCTCTACAGGCCAGCTCCCGACGGACGTCCTCGCGTAGACTACAACGGTAATGGTCGATCAGGGCCCTGTCGCTCCATCCAGCGCCGGCAGCCAAGGTCCTAAACTCCAAAGCAAAATCCTGTGCACTCCTCGTCTCCTGCCTCAGATGATAGAGAAGCTCACCCGCTGCTTTGCCTTCAGGTGGGTGATCGAATACTATCCGGAATTGTCGGGTGAACTCCTCAAAATGGTCCAGCGCCGCATCCTCCCTACTACACACAGCGCTGGCCCATTCCAGGGCTTTCCCGGTGAGGCATGAGACGAGGGCGTAACTCTTCTCACGGTCAGATGGTACTGGGGAGGCCGTGGCTAGATACAAGTTCAGTTTAAGGAGGAAACCCTGGCAGCCGGCAGTATCTCCGTTGTATCCCGTAGGTAGGGATAAATGGATCCTCGATTCCGGAGAGGAAAAATCGTTCACGGGAGATTCCGGTTGTGGTGGTGGTGGCGCTGGAGAAACTCCCTGTCTCTCCCAGCGATCCATTTTCATGGCAATGTGATCCATGACGGAGCTGATAACGTCAAGCTCCCTAGCTTGTTCCTGAACGCGTTCCTCCAGCTCCATGGGCATAGTGTCCTCTCCTGCTGACTTCATATATTGGTCAGAGATTCTGTCATGCGTAGATGTAATAGGTGGCAGGGAAGTCAGGCGCAGGAGAGTCAAATTGAGTGTAAAATGGAGTCTTTTAATAAAGTCCACGGAGTATGCTCCATAACACTAAATGTACATAAACATGGGTACAAGGACCCGACGCACACCTATACAACAATCACACTACACTGACAATAAAACAATCTCTGACAAAGACATGAGGGGAAACAGAGGGTTAAATACACAACAGGTAATGAATGGGATTGAAAACAGGTGTATGGGAAGACAAGACAAAACCAATGGAAAATGAAAAAAGGATCAATGATGGCTAGAAGACCGGTGACGTCGAACGCCGAGCACCGCCCGAACAAGGAGAGGCAACGACTTCGGCAGCAGTCGTGACAGTAAGGCTCTCGAAGATTATTTGTCTGTAGCTCTTGACGCCGGTACCATAGTCCCCTCCTCCTCTCCCGCCGGAGCGGGGTTTTTTTTTGTCAAGAAGAAGGACGGGTCTCTGCGCCCCTGCATAGATTATCGAGGGCTGAATGACATAACAGTGAAGAATCGTTATCCGCTTCCTCTTATGTCTTCAGCCTTCGAGATCCTGCAGGGAGCCAGGTTTTTCACTAAGTTGGACCTTCGTAACGCTTACCATCTCGTGCGCATCAGGGAGGGGGACGAGTGGAAGACGGCGTTTAACACTCCGTTAGGGCACTTTGAATACCGGGTTCTTCCTTTCGGCCTCGCTAACGCTCCAGCTGTCTTTCAGGCATTAGTCAATGATGTCCTGAGAGACATGCTGAACATCTTTGTTTTCGTTTACCTTGACGATATCCTGATTTTTTCACCGTCACTCCAGATTCATGTTCAGCACGTTCGACGTGTCCTCCAGCGCCTTTTAGAGAATTGTCTTTTTGTGAAGGCTGAGAAGTGCACTTTTCATGCCTCCTCCGTCACATTTCTCGGTTCAGTTATTTCCGCTGAAGGCATTAAGATGGATCCCGCTAAGGTCCAAGCTGTCATTGATTGGCCCGTCCCTAAGTCACGCGTCGAGCTGCAGCGCTTTCTCGGCTTCGCGAACTTCTATCGTCGTTTCATCCGTAATTTCGGTCAGGTGGCAGCTCCTCTCACAGCCCTTACTTCTGTCAAGACGTGCTTTAAGTGGTCCGTTTCCGCCCAGGGAGCTTTTGATCTCCTCAAGAATCGTTTTACATCCGCTCCTATCCTTGTTACACCTGACGTCTCTAGACAGTTCGTTGTCGAGGTTGACGC
The DNA here is from genome assembly GCF_013265735.2 of Oncorhynchus mykiss. NCBI lineage: Eukaryota > Metazoa > Chordata > Actinopteri > Salmoniformes > Salmonidae > Oncorhynchus > Oncorhynchus mykiss. Next base: position 9,317,847 of record NC_048592.1, read on the forward strand.
GTCAGAGGTGGGAGTGGGAGCCATCCTTTCTCAGCGCTCCCTCTCTGACGACAAGGTCCACCCATGCGCGTATTTTTCTCATCGCCTGTCGCCGTCGGAACGTAACTATGATGTGGGTAACCGCGAACTGCTCGCCATCCGGTTAGCCCTAGGCGAATGGCGACAGTGGTTGGAGGGGGCGACCGTTCCTTTTGTCGTTTGGACTGACCATAGGAACCTTGAGTACATCCGTTCTGCCAAACGACTTAATGCGCGTCAGGCGCGTTGGGCGCTGTTTTTCGCTCGTTTCGAGTTCGTGATTTCTTATCGTCCGGGCTCTAAGAACACCAAGCCTGATGCTTTGTCTCGTCTCTTCAGTTCTTCAGTAGCCTCCACTGACCCCGAGGGGATTCTCCCTGAGGGGCGTGTTGTCGGGTTGACTGTCTGGGGAATTGAGAGGCAGGTAAAGCAAGCACTCACTCAAACTCCGTCGCCGCGCGCTTGTCCTAGGAACCTTCTTTTCGTTCCCGTTCCTACTCGTCTGGCCGTTCTTCAGTGGGCTCACTCTGCCAAGTTAGCCGGCCACCCTGGCGTTCGGGGTACGCTTGCTTCCATTCGCCAGCGTTTCTGGTGGCCCACCCGGGAGCATGACACGCGTCGTTTCGTGGCTGCTTGTTCGGTCTGCGCGCAGACTAAGTCCGGTAACTCTCCTCCTGCCGGCCGTCTCAGGCCGCTTCCTATTCCCTCTCGACCGTGGTCTCACATCGCCTTAGATTTTGTCACCGGACTGCCTTCGTCAGCGGGGAAGACTGTTATTCTTACGGTTGTCGATAGGTTCTCTAAGGCGGCTCATTTCATTCCCCTTGCTAAGCTTCCTTCTGCTAAAGAGACGGCACAAATCATCATCGAGAATGTTTTCAGAATTCATGGCCTTCCGTCAGACGTCGTTTCGGACAGAGGTCCGCAATTCACGTCTCAATTTTGGAGGGAGTTTTGCCGTTTGATTGGGGCTTCCGTCAGTCTCTCTTCCGGCTTTCACCCCCAGTCTAACGGTCAAGCAGAACGGGCCAATCAGACTATTGGTCGCATCTTACGCAGTCTTTCTTTTCGCAACCCTGCGTCTTGGTCAGAACAGCTCCCCTGGGCAGAATACGCCCACAACTCGCTTCCTTCGTCTGCGACCGGGCTATCTCCTTTTCAGAGTAGCCTCGGGTACCAGCCTCCGTTGTTCTCATCTCAGTTCGCCGAGTCCAGCGTCCCCTCCGCTCAGGCTTTTGTCCAACGTTGCGAGCGCACCTGGAAGAGGGTCAGGTCTGCACTTTGCCGTTATAGGGCGCAGACTGTGAGAGCTGCTAATAAGCGTAGAACTAAGAGCCCTAGATATTGTCGCGGTCAGAGAGTTTGGCTCTCCACTCAGAACCTTCCCCTTAAGACGGCTTCTCGCAAGTTGACCCCGCGGTTCATTGGTCCATTCCGTATCTCTCAGGTCATTAATCCTGTCGCAGTGCGACTTCTTCTTCCGCGATATCTTCGTCGCGTCCACCCGGTCTTCCATGTCTCCTGTGTTAAGCCCGTTCTTCGCGCCCCCGCTCGTCTTCCCCCCCCCCCCCCCATCCTTGTCGAGGGCGCACCTATCTACAGGGTCCGTAAAATCTTGGACATGCGTCCTCGGGGCCGTGGTCATCAGTACCTAGTTGACTGGGAGGGGTACGGTCCTGAGGAGAGGAGTTGGGTTCCCTCTCGGGACGTGCTGGACCGTGCGCTGATTGATGATTTCCTCCGTTGCCGCCAGGTTTCCTCCTCGAGTGCGCCAGGAGGCGCTCGGTGAGTGGGGGGGTACTGTCATGTACTGTCATGTTGTCTTGTCTCTGTCCTTTCCCTTCACCCTGTCTCCCTCTGCTGGTCGTGTTAGGTTACCTTTTCTCCCCCGCTTTCCCCCAGCTGTCCCTTGTCTCCTCTAACTACCCATTCACCCCGTTCCCCACCTGTTCCCTTTTTTCCCTCTGATTAGGTCCCAATATCTCTCTCTGTTTCTGCTCCTGTCCTTGTCGGATTCTTGTTTGTTTGTGTCATTCATGCCTGAACCAGACTGTCGTCATGTTTGCTGTAACCTTGTCCTGTCCTGTCGGAATCTGCCGGTCCATCTGAGCCTACCTATGTTTGGTAATTAAAGAAGCTCTGTTTAAGTTGATTCGCTTTTGGGTCCTCATTCACGCACCGTAACAATAGCAGTATATCATGGCAGTATTATACAGGTGACAGTACTGTTGGTAATATAGCAGTATATTATGGCAGTATTATACAGGTGACAGTGCTGTTGGTAATATAGCAGTATATTATGGCAGTATTATACAGGTGACAGTACTGTTGGTAATATAGCAGTATATTATGGCAGTATTATACAGGTGACAGTACTGTTGGTGATATAACAGTATATTATGGCAGTATTATACAGGTGACAGTACTGTTGGTAATATAGCAGTATATTATGGCAGTATTATACAGCTAGCAGAAATATAGGCGTGTCTGTATGTAGGTCAATGATTTGAAGTGTGTAAATTCCTGTCTGGAATGACAATAGAAATATTTATGGAGAGACACACAGATCAGGGGGCCTGGGTCACAAGAGGTGGGAGTCCCTGTGACGCACACACACCGACACACACACATACTTGATCGCAATGATCGCAAACATTCACAAACACACTTATACCATTTTCTCACTGTCACGCCCTGACCGTAGAGAGCTTTTTATGTCTCTATTTTTGGTTTGGTCAGGGTGTGATTTGGGTGGGCATTCTATGTTCATGTTTCTATGTTTTCTATTTCTTTGTGTTTGGCCAGTTATGGTTCTCAATCAGGGACAGCTGTCTATCGTTGTCTCTGATTGGGAATCATACTTAGGTAGCTTTTTTCCCCCTCCTTCTGTGTGGGATCTTGTTCTTCGTTTTGTGTGCAGGGAGTTTGCACAAGGAAGCTGTTCGGTCGTTGTTTTCTTTATTGTTTTTGTTTTGTCTAAAGTTTCACTTCGGTAATAAAGATTATGTGGAACTCAAGGAACGTTGCGCCTTGGTCTCATCCTCCTTCCGACGACACGTGTTACACTCACTCAAGTACAGAGATACATAATCCCTCTCTAACACACACAGACACACATCAATTTCAAAACACACCTGCAAACAGTAAAACAATTCAAAGACACACATTTGCACACATAATTACACACACGCACACATGCCCACAAAGCTTGGGTAAAGGTCAGATGGAGACATTCTCAGGAAGAGAACACAAAACTGCCAGCATGAAGAATGGATGAGCAGGAGAAAGAAGAGGTGGCTGAATGCACGCACACACACACACACACGCACACACACGCACACACACACACACACACACACACACACACCTAAATCACCATTGGAAAATCATTAGAAATCTGGCGGGGTAGAGAGTCACAGATTGCGGGACAAAGCCCCCATTCACACACAAAGACAGGCCTACACTCACACACTCACATAGACACACACAGGCACAAACACTCACACACACAAAGACAGGCAGTCAGGTGGAAGGGAAGTGGGGAGTGACTGGCGATGCACACCCTCGTGCACACACTCCTCAACCTCTCACGGACACACACACACACACACACACACACACACACACACACACACACACACACACACACACACACACACACACACACACACACACACACACACACACACACACACACAGGCAGGGACAGGCCAACCCATCACCCAGACCCCTAACATTTATAAGTCACTGTGTAGATGGATGTGTCAGAGTTTCATTCACATGTAAACCATTGTGTGGGTGTGTATGTGTGTGTGTGTGTGTTAAAGATTCATTCGTGAGTTGTTAAGCATTGTCAATGCTAGGCAACATTTTATCTGTCTGAACCCAACCCCAGCCATATGGCACAGGAAGACCCTCTATCCACTCCTCCTTTCCAGTCTGTTCATCTCTCCTCCACTTCTCCTCCCCTCCTCTCTTTTCCTGGCCTTAGTTACTCTTACCTCTCCCAAACTTGTCTACGTACGAGAAACCAAAGGCTTTAAGGAAAAGTACTGTATAAATCTGTGAGGTGTTTTGGTAGGCTCTCTCTATAAAATACATGTACGCGCTCACACCACAAACACATGCACACACACACACACACTGGTTCACATGTGAATTAAACTCTGGAACGGAAATGTGGCAGAGACAGCATAGGTCAGTTGGGACAGACCTATTGGAGTGTCAGCTGAGATCAGGGTTAGGGATACTTTAATGTTGTGTGTTGTCCAAACACATCACTAGGACAACATTTGATATGCCCATTAAAGTAAAAAGCCATCCTCCCTCTGTCCCTTCATGTTCTCTCCATTTCTCTCTCTCTCTCTCTCTCTCTCTCTCTCTCTCTCTCCGTCCCTCTCTCTCTCTCTCTCTCCATCCCTCTCTCTCCCTCCATCTATCTCTGTCTCTCTCCCCTTTGTCTCTCTCTGTCACACTCACTAACACACTCTGCCCTTGACATCTAGATTGTGATTTCTGACAGGTCGCGGGTCCTTAAGGCTTCGTGCGTATGTGTGTGTACGCGTATGCACACGTGTGTGTGTGTGTGTGTGTGTCTGTCCGTGCGTGTGTGTGTGTGCGCGTACTTGTGTGTTTGTTCTGTCTGACAGGAGGTAGCCTGGGGTATCCTAACTTTAGAGGGCAAGTTGAAATATTAAACTACTCTGGGTAACACAGCTTTCTAACACACAAAGGACTGCATAAGCACACACACACACACACACACACACACACACACACACACACACACACACACACACACACACACACACACACACACACACACACACACACACACACACACACACACACACACACACACACACACACACACACACACACACTCACACACACACACACACTCACACTACAGACTTGTGGAAGTGGTTCCTGTATGCAGTGTGGGTATTTTTCTCACCTGCCCAACACATGTAAAAGATAAATAACGTGTGTGTGGTTCAGACAGCAGCCAGGTACACTTCCAAATTCAGACAGAGGGGTGGATTTGGACTTGTTTTTTAAACATTGGGATTTCAAAAATGGCCCTGGGCTTCTTCTAGGGACTAATTAGTCCATGTGACTTCAACATAATAAATAAGGTGGAGAAAATAAATAAACACACACACACAACACAAAACATACAGCCACATTGTCACGTTCTGACCTTAGTTCTTTTGTTATGTCTTTGTTTTAGTATGGCCAGGGCATGAGTTGGGTGGGTTGTCTATGTTAGTTTTTCTATGATTTGCTATTTCTGTGTTTGGCCTGGTATGGTTCTCAATCAGAGGCAGCTGTCAATCGTTGTCCCTGATTGAGAACCATATTTAGGGAGCCTGTTTTCTATTGTGTTTCGTGGGTGATTGTTTTCTGTTATCTGTTGTGTGTCTGCACCAGCCAGAACTGTTTTCGGTTGTCGGTTTATTGTTTTTGTTCAGTGTTCAAGTTCTTTATTAAAAGATATGGACACATACCACGCTGCACCGTGGTCCTCTTCTTCTTCCACCGACGACGGCCGTTACACACAGACACTGACCCATACATTCAGACAATGCCAATGTTCTCCGCACACTGTTAAAGCTCCCAATTCACTGCTTTATTGACGTTTCGAGCCGAAACGGATCTCCGTCGGGTCAAAAAGACTTCTCCACGTAAACACACACACACACACACTCACTGCTGTGTAATGTGTTGACAGACTGTGCCCCTATAAGGACACCGAGGGCCTGAGAGAACTCCTCTGGCTTTTCCACACACACACACACACACACACACACACACACACACACACACACACCACTCCTGAGGTCAACTGGAGAGATTAGCAGCTCTTTACCATACCACATAGGGGGAAAAACACAGGGGTCAGAGTTTGTGTGTGGGTGTGTGTCTTCATCTTACACACCTCGGGAACATTGTCCCCTCGTCACCACAACATCTGTGTAATTATTTAATAGGTGTCCCAGAGTAGTGCCCGCTGTAATCAGGAAGCAGATAATCACGCCCTGATGGGAGACAACGCATTATGGAATGTGTTTTTTTTTACCCACTAACACTATTATTTGATTAAACAATTCCCCCTCATAAACCAGATAATGCATTCAATATCCAATCAGAACTAAGGAGAAACAGGTTTTCACAAGGGCTCAGAGCTGATCCATCACCGGTCTATCTACTGTGATGGGGTGTCTAACAGCTGTGTACCTGTGGGTCTGCTTCAGTAGTTATGGGTAGGCACAGCTCCAGGATCAGATTCCCCCCCCCCCCCCCACCTCCCCAAATCCCAACCTTATTAGAGAGTGAAAACGCAAAACTGACCTAGGGTCAGTGTCTACGCCAACTTCATCCTATTCCTGTGGGCTCATCACAACAGTGACCCCAGTCCTAACCACCCAGTTTGACGTTGAAACATCAACCCCAAAAATAACCCTCTCTCTCACCTCTTGTAATCAGAAATCAGCTTTCAGTGCCTCGCTTGAGAGAGAAAAGAGAATTCATTAAACTCACTACCCACCCTGGGCTAAAGAATAGAGAGAGGGAGGGTGGAGGGAGGAGGGGGGGGGGGGAGAAGGAGAGAGAGGGAGGTTTTCTAAAGCAGAGGCCCTTGAAGTGAATTGAAGAGAGGGTTTAGTTTAGCAGAAGAGCTCTGTGGAAAGAACCAGAACAGAGAGAACACTCCAATGAGGAATACAGAGATAAAGGAACACTGGGCCAGCCAAAGAGAAGAAAAGTGAGAGGTATTAGAGAGGGTCAGTTTAACCCTGCTGGTCCTGTGCTTCGACTCAACACACACACACACACACACACACACACACACACTCACTCACTCACACACACACACACACACACACACACACACACACACACACACACACACACACGAAAATTTGACTTTCTCTCTGTAATCCCTGTTCCTAATCCGGTCCATTTAGTTCTGTTATTGTCCTGAGGTTTTTAATAATCCAGGTTTAATCTGGATAGATGAGTGGCCACTAAAGCGGTTTATCAAATTTAACCCAAATAGCCATTTAGGACTGATTAACAGATGATTAAATGATTATCCAATTATCATAATTATAAAGAATGAGAGTACCTGACCA